>NC_069499.1:179684633-179892133 GCF_027579735.1 Bombina bombina | reverse complement strand
CGTTGTTTTTGTTTTATGTGATGTCTCGCATTAAAGGCTATTGAAACCTATATCTTGGTGCTGCTACTCTCTGTTTGCTGCCAGGTGATGAATTGCCAACAGTAAGGAATTTCATGGACTCTCACCACCATTAAAAAGAAAATGCATTTAAATAACATGCAGTAAAGGGTCATCATAAACAATAAAACTGTAGTAAAATGTTGATCACATTTACAATATGAATATGATGACATTGGAGTGTAACATCCATGTCATGTGTGTCCTTTATCAGTCTAGTTTATCACACATTGATCTTGTTTTTTCACCACTGTTGGAGAAATAGGAGAGCTACAATGGGGCATGAAATCTTATTAACTAGTATTTTTTTTTTTTTTTTAACTATAGTCAATCGTCTTTTTTCTGGCTATGATACCCTGCCATCCTAATCCACTTTTATTGCATGTATTCACTTCTTAATCCAGCTGGTTAGATGCATGTACCACATTTGGTAATCAAAAACGGAGCCTAGGAGGGACTATATGGCCAGCTTTGCTGGGACTCTTTGCCATTTCCTGTTGGGGAAGAGAATATCCCACAAGTAAGGATGACGCCGTGGACCGGACACACCAATGTTGGAGAAACATAAATTATGCTTACCTGATAATTTTATTTCCATTGTGGGGAGGAGAGTCCACGGCTTCATTCATTTCTTGTGGGAATTAAGAACCTGGCAACCAGTAGGAGGCAAAGACACACCAGCCAAAGGCTTAAATACCTCCCCCACTCCCCTCATCCCCAAGTCATTCTGCCGAGGGAACAAGGAACAGTAGGAGAAACATTAGGGTATAAATGGCGCCAGAAGAATATAGTAAATTTAGGTCCGCCCATCGGAGATACAGGCGGGGGCCATGGACTCTCCTCCCCACGATGGAAATAAAATTATCAGGTAAGCATAATTTATGTTTCCCATCTAAAGGGGAGGAGAGTCCACGGCTTCATTCATTACTTGTGGGAAACATATACCCAAGCTCTTATAGGACACTGAATGAAACCGGGAGGGTAAAAATGTGGACCCCTAATCTGAGGGCACCACAGCCTGTAGAACCTTTCTCCCAAAAACAGCTTCCGCAGAAGCAAAAACAAAACTTAGTGAACGTATGCAAGGAGGACCAAGTAGCCGCCTTGCAAATCTGCTCCATAGAAGCCTCATTTTTGAAGGCCCAAGACAAAGCCACAGCTCTAGTTGAATGAGCCGCGATCCTCTGAGGAGGCTTATGTCCCGCTGTCTCGTAGGCCAAACGGATCAAGCTCCTCAGCCAGCTTCCCTGAACACAACAAAAAGTGACTTAGATTCTCTGAGATCCTTTGTAGCCTGAAGATAGAATTTCAAAGCACGAACCACATCCAGATTATGAAGTAATCTCTCCTTAGGAGAAGAAGGGTTAGGGCAGCCTTATCCGCATGAATCACCAGATAAGGGGGCTCATATTGCAAGGCTGCCAGATCAGAAACTCTGAAGCAATGGCCAATAGAAAGAGAACTTTCCATGAGAGAAGTTTTATGTCAAGAGAATGCATAGGCTCAAACGGAATCTTCTGCAAGACCCCAAGTACCAAATTTAAGCTCCAAGGGGGAGCAGTCTGCCTAAAAACAGGCCTGATTCAAAACAGAGCCTGAATAAAAGATTGGACGTCAGGGAGATCAGAGAGTCTCCTGTGTAACAGAACAGGGTCTCAACGCTAGTTCCCTTCTCCAGACTTTCTTGGAAAAAAGACAAAATCCTGGATACCCTCACCCTATGCCAAGGGTAGCCATGACAAGTAAGGCCTCCACACCTTAAGATAAATGCGTCGAGTGACCAGTTTTCTTGCCTGAACTAGAGTGTCAATCACATTTTCAGAAAAACACCTTTTTTGCCAAGACTAAACGTTCAATCTCCATGCAGTCAGCCTCAGAGAATCGAGATTTTGTTGTTGAAAAGGACCCTGCAACAGGGTAACCTCCACGGTGGAGAGGATGACATCCGCCACCAGATCCGCAAACCACGTCCTCCTCAGCCATAAAGGAGCAATCAGAATGGAGGATACTTCCTCCTGCTTTATACGAGCCACTACACGAGTAAGAAGCGGTAACGGAGGAAATATGTATACTACACCGAACCCCCAAGGCATTGCCAATGCAACTATTAGCGCAGCATGGGGGTCCCTCGACCTCGATCCATATCGGGGAAGCTTGCAATTCAACTTTGACGCCAAGAAATCGATCTCCGACGTCCCCCATCTGAGACAGATCTCCGCAAACACTTCGGGGTGAAGCGACCATTCCCCTGGATGAAAAGTTTGCCTGCTGAGAAAATCCACCTCCCAGTTGTCCACACCCGGGATATGGATTGCAGAGACCGAACAGTTGTGGGTCTCTGCCCACTTCAGGATCCGAGACACCTCCCTCATTGCCAGGGAGCTCCTCGTGCCCCCCTTGTGGTTGATATAAGCCACAGAGGTAATATTGTCCGTCTGGAACCTGATAAAGTTCAAGTCCCCCAGATGAGGCCACGCCTTCAGAGCATTATAGATCACTCAAAGCTCCAGAATATTTATTGGAAGAAGAGCCTCTAAGTGAGACCACTTCCCCTTTGCCATCCTGGCACCCCAAACAGCTCCCCTTCCCGCCAGACTCGCGTCCGTGGTAACATTCTCAGGAAGGATGTCCCCATGGACAGGTGATCCAGGCGGATCCACCAGGAGAGGGAAAGCCGATTCCGCGCATCCATGTATATCGGCTGCGACAGATCGGAATAATCGCCGTTCCACTGTCTCAACATGCACAATTGAAGAGGTCTGAAATGAAACCTGGCGAATGGAATGATGTCCATGCTTGAGACCATGAGCCCAATCATCTCCATGCACTGAGCTACAGATGGTCTCACTGTAGACTGGAGGGCAAGACAGGTAGATGCCATCTTTGTGCGTCGCTTGTCCGTGAGGAAGATCTTCATGGACACGGAGTCTATGATTGTGCAGAAGAACTCCACCCTGGTACTGGGAACCAGAGAACTCTTCTCTAGATTGATCTTCCAACCGTGAGATTGAAGTAACTGCAGCAGGACCCTGGTATGGGCCTCTGCCATTTGGGATGACGGCGCCTGAACCAGAATGTCGTCCAGGTACCGCGCTGCCCTGGGATCTGGCTACTACTAGAAGGGCCCCCAGGACCTTCGTGAAGACTCTTGGGGCCGTTGCCAGACCGAAGGGAAGAGCCCCGAACTGGAAATGCTGATCAAGAGAGGCAAATCTGAGGAACCTGAAATGATCCCTGTGAATCGGAACATGAAGGTAGGCATCCTTCAAATCTATAGAGGTCATTAGCTGCCCCTCTTGAACTAGGGGCAGAATGGATCTGATTGTTTCCATTTTGAATGATGGAACGGACAGGAACTTTAAACATTTGAGGTCCAGAATCGGGCGGAACCTGCCCTCCTTCTTTGGGACCACAAACAAATTGGAGTAATACCCTAGACCCCTTTCTGCCTGGGGTAATGGTACAATAACCCCTAGAGCAAAAAGATCCCGCACGCAACCCAGAAAAGGCCTCTCTTTTTTCCGGCCTTGAAGACAGGTTTGACAGCAGGAACCTGCCCCTGGGCGGAGAGGACTTGAACCCTATCCTGTAACCCTGGGCAACTATCTCCAGAACCCAGGGGTCCTGAACGTCCTGCAACCAGGCATCTAAGAACAGAGACAATCTGCCCCCACTCGGCCCGCAGAACAGTCGGGGGCCGCCCCTTTATGCAGACTTAGTCTCGGCAGGCTTCTTGTGCTGTTTAGACTTGTTCCAAGCTTGAGCAGGCTTCCAGGGACCCTTGGTTTGGTCCGCTTTTGCAGCGGGCTGTTGGCGTTGCGCTTTATCCCCCCGAAAGGGACGGAAATTAGTACCCTTAGGTTTCGCCTTCTTATCCTGAGGAAGGAAAGCACCCTTGCCTCCCGTAACCGTGGATATGTTAGACCTGGACCGAACAGGATCTTGCCCTTAAAAGGCAAAGACAGCAGCCTCGTCTTAGAGGTCATGTCCGCCGACCACGATTTTAGCCACAGAGCCCTGCGTGCTAGAACGAAAAACCCGATACCTTAGCATTCAGGCGGATAATATGCATATTAGCACCTCGAATGAAGGAATTGGACACCTTTAGGGCTCTAATCTTTTCCTGCACCTCCTCTTAAGAGGGTTCACCCTCAATCATATCAAATAATGCATCGCACCAATATGACGCAGCTCCTGCAACCGCGGCGACGACCGCTGCTGCCGGTTGAAAAACAAACCATGTGGCTCCTTGAACAAAGAACTATCCTCTAAAGGGATCGTTGTGCGCTTAGCGAGCGTGGAGATGGCGCCATCCACCTTGGGAATAGTCCCCCATAACTCCAGCTGGGCCTCCGGGACGGGGAAAAGTTTTTTAAAGTGAGAAGAGGGGGAAAAGGAAGAACCTAACCGCTCCCACTCGTTCTTTATAATGTTCACCATCTTGACAGGAACCGGGAAAGTCTGGGAGACTAGCCTGTCCTCTCAGAACGCAGCAAAGCATGGATCATCTTAGCGACTGCTGTTTCAAGCTGATCCGCGAAATCAGGCGGCCAAGCAATCTCCACCAAAGGGGTAACAGTCGGACCCTGGGGTGCTGCATGTGGGATAGGGGACGCCATTGGGGAACGCACCTCACGCGACGGAGATCCCTCAGAGGTGGACAGCTCAGTAGTGCTAGACATTCTCTTATTCTTGGAAGTCGTAGCCTTCTCAAGGTATGTGGAACACAGTTGCGCAGGCTGGTCTATCAAAACCTCACAATAAACACAGGTATAAGACTTAAAGAGGGAGTACCCTCTAACGCGTCAGAATCCTCTTTAGCTTTTAGAAAAAGATAAGACAGGCACCCTTATAACCACCAATGGGCACTCACCACCTCCTATGACCCGGACTGCGGAAACCGTTCGTTTCCTCCGTCACAGATCAGACAGGAAGTGAAGAGGCGCCACCAGGTCACAAGGATGTCTACGCAGGACTGCCCCTGCTGAGGAGAAAACAGGCCAAAAAAGACTGCGCAAAAACTCCTGTTAGAGAACCTGTCAGTTCCACAAAAAATGCCAGAGCCGTGTCCTTGCACATAACTCTGATTGCTATAGGAGTTGTTGATATTAGTTGGGATGGTGTCACAAAGGGAAGCTCCCTCTTCATCTCCAGACTCTAACTTTCACCCAGGCCCTCAACCGAGAAGCTTGAAGGGCTACTTAAACTCCTGTCCCATAGCAAAAGGTAGAACCCCTCATGAGAGACCTCCCGATTTTCCGGCACCTCTCTGCCACCTCCTGTGATGAAAGGCAAAGAATGACTGGGGGATGAGGGGAGTGGGAGGTATTTAAGCCTTTGGCTGGGGTGTCTTTGCCTCCTCCTGGTGGCCAGGTTCTTAATTCCCACAAGTAATGAATGAAGCTGTGGATTCTTCATCATTCAGATAGAGCATGCAATTTTAAACAACTTTCCAATTTACTTACTTCCAATAACAAAATGTGCACAGTGGTTTATTATATTTACACTTTTTGAGTCACCAGCTCCTACTGAGCATGTGAAAGAATTCACAGTATATGCATTTGTGATTGGCTGATGGCTGTCACATGATACAGGAAGAGTGGAAACAGAAATAACTTCTACTACTCATTTGAAGTTCAGACTAAGTGCTATTGCATTGTCTTGTAATGCATTTGTGGATTATGCAAATATATTGTATTTACTGGTCCTTTAAGTTTTCTGCTTCAGTTAACATTGAGTGAAGTGGTAACTTTTTTTTACTTGACTGGTTAACCAAGGTGTTATTTTTCAGTCAGCAAGAGTATCTAAATCGATTTAGTTTTTGAAATTACAATTTAAAAAGCTGTGAAGGTTATAAACTCATTTAAAATAATCTAATAATAGTCTAAATAAATACCTGCCACAACCAAAGACTCTGTACACAGGACCTGCTGGTTAAGACTGTTGGTTTCTGAGTCAATATGGAGCGTTGTTAGGCTAAGAACTTCTGGTTCCTCTGTGCTAAGCTGAGCAGACACAGCATCTGTCTCCAGCGATATGGGCACTGTTGGTTCATTGCCAAATGGGAAACCTGCTAAAAGAAAAGTTGAAAACTAAAAAGCAGCACATTTTGCTATTCACTTTACTTTTTTTCATTCAGGTATTTTTTATTGGGTTGTCAAAATAATTTTTACAGTATTGTATATCATAGTACATTTAGCCAATAAACACATACAGTTAGATACATTATGTACTGATAAAAAAAGAAAAACCCACATTTTGTTATAAATGGTATGTTCAGAAAAATAAAAGAGTAGGGAATATCTTTTATTATTGTGCATATTTTTAGGGCATTATAATATAAACAAATGAGTTAGCTACGAAATCCCTGCCACACTATGTAGCCTTTGCTCCCACAAAAATAGTATATCCGTTATGAAATCCCGTTTTCCTATATAACAATAGTGCATCCTCTCAAGCGTGAGAATATGATCTACTTCTGAGATCCATTGGGAGAAAACGGGGGCCTGTTGTGTCTTCCAAAGTCTTGGAATAAGCCTCTTAGCGCTGGTAAAAATTATGTAGAGCAATTTCTTGCGATAAATACAAGTGAGGTGTGGAATGTGGTTAAGGAGAATAATTTGTGGCTTAAGAGAGATGTTCATACCTAGAATTTGATTCACACTCTGTTCTATTTGCGACCAGTAATTGGTGACAGCGGGACAAGACCACCATATATGAGACATGGTACCAATATCTCTGCAACGTCTCCAACAGCTGGAAGATGTGATGGGGTAGATGTTTTGAATGCGATAAGGCATCAAATACCATCGGGCAAGTATCTTATAATTAAGTTCAGACAAAATTAAGGAAGTGGAAGAAGAGTGAGTTAATTTAAAACATTGTTTCCATTCTTTGTCGCTCAGATTGCATAGTAGCTCTTCATTCCACTTTAGTAAATATGTAGGGTTTTTTTTTTTCAGCGAAGAACCTCTGAGCATCCTGTATGTTATAGAAAGATGTGCCCTTTTGATATTAGTATTGACACACATTTGTTCAAAGAGCGTTAGTGGTCTCAAGATGTCCTGTTTGTATGGGCTATTATTTATCACATACCTAATTTGCAAATAGGAGTACCAATTATGGAATGGGGAGCCTAATTCTTCATTTAATAAAGTTCTATCTTTTACACCAGCAGAGTCCATTATTAAATATATGGGGAGATTTTGCAGGTTTTCGGTTACATTAGTGTGGGTAAAAGATCTATGTTGTATAAATAAATGGTTATTTAACAACGGAGTCAAAGGGGAGATTAGGGTGGACACTCCCCGTGTGTGATTAACTACATAGTCCCAAACCTCCAGAGTGGCTTTGATATATCTGTTGTGTTGCAATGTTTGTAGTCTGGATGACTTAGGGAGCCAGTTAATGTCTCTCATGTACTTGATGCGAGATAAGGAGGCTTCAATCTGTACCCACAAGTTGGAGGGGCTTGCCTTACTCCGTGCTATAATTCTTGTGAGATGCGCTGCTCTATAGCAATTTGTTAAATTAGGGACATTAAGTCCTCCATCCTCTTTACAAAGATATAAAGTATGTTAAGCTACCCTCAGCCTTTTATAGGACCAAATAAAGGAATTTATCATTTTTTGTTGTGTTCGAAGATACGAATTAGGTAGGGCTAATGGTAGAGTTTGAAAGAGATAGAGGTATTTAGGCACAATCATCATTTTGATGGTATTTATCCTGCCCACCCAGGATAAATGACCCTGTTTATGCCAAGTCTCTAGAAAATTCTTTATTTGGGATTGGAGAGTGATATCGTTTTCGTGAAATAGACAAATCTAGTGTTCTGAGCTACATACTCCATGTCCTGTGTTGATAAGTTGATTGGTATTAATCTGGATTTCCCCATATTAATGGAGAAGTTAGAAACTTGTTTATAATTCTCTAATGTCTGCGTCAATGCAGGCAATGATGTAGGTGGTAGTGTAAGGGTAAGAATCACATCGTCTGCAAACAAGAGGCACTTTTGAGTAAGATTATCATACTGTATGCCATGAATATCTGGGTTATTCCTGATCTGAATAGCCAAGATTTCCACCCTGAGAGCAAATAGCAAAGGCGATAGTGGGCAACCTTGGCACGTGCCGTTAGAAATGGGGAAGGAGTGCGAGATATTTTTGTTAACGGTGACTTTAGCTCTGGGGCCATTATACAATGCTTGGATTCTTGTAATGAATGTATTTGGAAGGCCAAACTTCGATCACTTTACTTTTATGTACAAAAATATCCTTACCAGTACAATAGTGGTCACTTAGAGACATTTAAAGTGTTCTCCACAGAACCTTTTTAATAGATGCACCATTCGTCTGAATGTACTGACCACCAAGCTACAATTTTAGCCATAAATAAGCTAAAATTTGCTTAAATTAAAATATTACAATATTTATTGCTTAAAGGTATACTAAACCCAATTTTTTTCTTTAACCCTTTGAGTGCTAAGCACTTTCCCACCTGGGTGCTAAGCTTTTTTAGTTTTTTTTTTAAATGTTTGACTTTTTTTTTTACCTTTCCAATGGTGGGTCTTGGGGGTCTGTAGCTGCTTAGATGCCTGAGATACAGGCTTCTAAGCAGCATGCCCCCTGCTCCTATATTTAACATTGTTAATGTTAAATAAAGTTGCGCGGTGACGTCATCACGCGTGACATCACCGCGCATAACGTGAAATCTCGGCGATGCCTGTCACTATGCAGGCCAGATTGCCGGGGTAGGAGCGGGTGGGAGCCCCCAGATCTCCCTCAAGGTGGAAGAGTGCTAGCGACGGCTCTGAGCTGTTGTTAGCACCAGAGTGGAAAACTCTGCGACGGCTCAGAGCCGTCGTTAGCACTCAAGGGGTTAATGATTCAGATATAGCATGCAATTTTAAGCAACTTTCTAATTTACTCCTATTATTAAATTTTCTTCGTTCTCTTGCTATCTTTATTTGAAAAAGAAGGCATCTAAGCTAAGGAGCCAGTCAATATTTGGTTCAGATCTCTGGACAGCAGACAACCCAGGTTGTGAACCAAAAATGGGCCGGCTTCTAAACTTACATTCTTGCTTTTCAAATAAAGATAGCAAGAGAATGAAGAAACATTGATAATAGGAGTAAATTAGAAATTTGCTTACAATTGCATGCTCTATCTGAATTATGAAAGATAAAATTTGGGTTCAGTGTCCCTTTAAAATATCAAACACATTTATGTTAAATTATGCAATTAATTTGTCCATTGGATAGCAGAAAATGTTATAAATATTAGAACGTATTACACTGTCCCTTATCCAGCTACTTTATAATGTCGCCCAGCTGGCAAAACATTCTATGGAAAACACTACATTTAGGTCAATTATTTATATGTTGCATGTAAAAGATGGTGTTTATTATCATCATCATTATTGAGAACAATATACAAATGCTCCCATCCTGATTTGAACTTTTTCGTGTAAGCTATAAGAGTGGCCAAGTTAAACATTGACTTTTGGTGCATATTTATGAAATGACGTCATAACAATAACCAGTAGTTGTATCAAGACATTTCAACAACCTGCACCATTTTTTGCATTACTGCTTCCTTATGCCTGATAGATATAAAATTGTTGAGAGGTTTCTGCCAATGTTTTCTAGAGCAATGTTTTTCAACTACAGTCCTCAAGTACCCCCAACAGGCCAGGTTTTCAGTGTAACAACCAGTGCACAGGTGAAATAATCAGCTTATGGGTGAGAGAGAGCAGGTTAGTAAACATAGTGCTACTGATCAGCTGATTACTTCACCTGTGCACTGGTTCAGCTATAATGAAAACCTGGCCTGTTGGGGATACTTGAGGACCACGGTTGAGGAACACTGTTCTACAGTTTCCCAATCTGTTCATGCCTTAACCAGTAATTTTTTGGTCAGTCTGTTGCATGTAAAAAACTATATTTTAAATGTCCAATGTATTTACACTCCTGTAAATTTAGTTTTTAGGTATGTCATTATCCATCCTTTAAGCAGTGGGAGAAAGATCAGCTTTATCTGCCCGTGAGCTTCAGGCCTTAAAGGGAAACAATGTATCCCACCTTGATGTATTCCCAATCCATTGTAATAACAGCTACATTATAAATGAACACTATAGGAAATTCCTGTTTGGTTTATTCTTTTGTTTGAAATTGCTGGTTTTGCTCACTGGAACCACAAACATGACCATTTCAATTCATGTTTATTGACCTTTTTCTTATATTGTATCACTGAGGAATGAGAGCAGGAGAACAAATGTACAGTGTATAGGATCATGTGAAAGGATGTAAGACATCTAGTCTCAGATTGAGCCACAGGGATTAGTATGAACTGTTAAAGGGACATCAAACACAACATTTTTCTGTTTCTTATTTTTTATGATTTAAATAGAACATGTGATTTTAAACAAGTTTCCAATTAACTTCTTTTATCCAATTTGCTTAATTATCTTGGTATTCTTTCTTGAAAGAGCAGCTAGGCACTATCGGGAGCTATTCTGAAGACATCTGGTGAACCAATGAAGAGAGGCATTTTTGTGCAGCCACCAATCAACAGCTAGCTCCCAGCAATGCATTGCTGCTCCTGAGCCTACCTAGATATGCTTTTCAACTATGAATACCAAAAGAATTAAGAAATTTAGATAATAGAAGCAAATTGGAAAGTTGTTTAAAATCACATGCTCTTTCTGAATCATGAAATAAATGTTTTGGGTATTATGTCCCTTTAAGGATATTAGTGTGTCTCAAATCAAACAAATGTAGGAGTAGGAAATGTGTGTAGGTAACCCAAACCTGCATGTCATTTTTTGACAATCATGGTTTTTCAAGTGTGAGCACGCCCAGAGATCAGGCCTCAGATTTCTGATGCTCTGTAGAATAAAAGTCCACATTTCTAAATGCTATGCTCCACTTTCTTTTTCTTTACTTTTGTAAACAAAGATTTCTTGCTACATACCACACACACACACACTTCTTCTTTACAACGTTGCTTCAGTTCATTGAGGTTTGTGGGCATTTAATTGCACAGCTCTCTTAAGGTCATGCCACCATATTTCAATCGGGTTGAGGTCTGGACTTTGACTGGGTCATAGCAACACCTTGATTTTTTTCCTTTTCAGCCATTCTGTTGTAGATTTGCTAGTGTGCTTGGGAGCATTGTCTTGTTGCATGATAGAATTTCAGCTAAGCTTTAGCTGTCGGACAGATGACCTAACATTTGACTCTAGAATACTTTGGTATACAGTGGAGTTCATGGTTGACTCAATGACTGTAAGGTGCCCAGGTCCATGCTTGACAGTTGGTATGAGGTATTTGTGCTGAAATACTGTGTTTGGTTTTCGCCAAACGTGGTACTGTGCATTATGGCCAAACATCTCCACACTTTGGTCTTATCTGTCTAAAGGACATTGTTCCAGAAGTCTTGTGATTTGTTCAGATGCAACTTTGCAAACCTAAGCTGTGCTGCCATGTTCTTTTTAGAGAAAATAGGCTTTCTCCTGGAATCCCTTGCATACAAACCATACTTGTTCTGTCTTTTTCTAATTGTACTGTCATGAACATTAACATGCTGAGGCCTGTGAAGTCTGAGACGTAACTTTTTTTTTTGCAATTTTTCTGAGCATTGCACGGTCTGACCTTGGGGTGAGTTTGCTGGGTTGTCCATTCCTGGGAAGATTGGCAACTGTCTAGAATATTTTCCACTTGTGAATAATCTTTCTCACTGCAGAATAATGGACTTCAAATTGTTTGGGAATAGCTTTTTAAAGCCTTCCCAGAGTGATGAGCAGCAACAACTGCTTCTCTAAGATCATTGCTGATATCTTTCCTCCTTGGCATTGTGTTAACACACACCTGAATGCTCAAGACCAGAAGAGGTGGTCACACTTGCTGATGATCAATTAATCAAGGGCATTTGATTAGCAGCATCTGGCTGCTACTTAGCCTCTTAATTCACCGTAAGGGTGTACTTCGTTTTTCAGGTAATTTATTCTGTCTGGTCAGTCCTGTGTTTCAGTACAAGGAGTAGACGTCTCACCTGCATTCTCAAACTTGTTTGGATGTACACCCACTCTGAGGAGTTCCAAGGCTGAACGAAGGGAGGTGTATGTGAACAAGAACTTTCATCTGGAACCAGTACCATTATCCACCTTACAGGAGACTTGGTTCTATACAAACCACTACAAGTGGCAACAAATTATCTACAAAATGAAGTAACCACAATAGCGCTATTGTAACTATCTGAATTGACATTGGTGACCTATGACCTAGACGTCTTACGTCAGAGGAAGACAGAAAGTGGCATTACCTGCCCGGACGCAGTGTAACTGGCCGAGAAAATGCCAAAGCACTTACCATAAGGTATCCATTTAAATTCTATTTTCCCTTCCAGCTATCCTTCGACACGTAGGGTGATCCGCTGAGAGGAGTACGAGGGGAGAAATTTGTCAATTATAATCAGGTACCACGACTCACCTAATATCCCAATACTTATTTGCGGATACACTGTTATTATCCCTATACTTACTTGCGGATACACTGTTATCATCCAGAATACCCTAATATCTGTGACTGTTTCTATGAACTTTATTACCATCACATCTTGGACTATATAGGCTATTATCTCCAATATATAGGTACCTTCCACGAAGTTATAATTTTGTAGGTTTTCTTTTTTATCTGGGAGACGTCCCTTTTTTACAATTATAAGTTTATACATTATTAAAGGTCTCATATGTTTTATATATCTTAGCCTCAGTTTTTATATGTTAGCTATATATATCCAGTATTTGCTTTTTTTTTTTTTTTTTAATTTTTATTGAGGACATGAAAATAATAACATACATCATACATGAAATAAACGTTATAAAGATATTCACATCATATCTGAGAAAGATTGTGTAAATTAGGGTAAAGTCCTCAGTTTTCATCCCCTTATAACAATATATTAGGTCACTCTTGGACCAATTTTGATAGTCTTATTAGAGTCCAGGGGTTATTATAGAACAAAGAGAATTTTATGAAAAAGAAAAATAATGAAAGAAAACTGCATCCAACTAAAAATCATTGTAGACATAAAACTAAACCGGTAGATTGTTGGACGCTGTTGCCAGAACTAGGCCCGTTGAAAACATTAGACACTTCAAACAATTTGAGTATTAGTAAAGAGTCTCTTAGTACAGGAGAGGAACCTGATATCTATACGTGTGACATTTTAGGAGAATTACACTTGATAACAAAAATAAGATAATAAACTTCACAATTATATAAGCCAACAAATAAACTCTATCTAAGCACACATCTATGTATTCCCTATTTATAGTACATGTAGGAATAAAATTGCGGTATTAGAATGTATGCACCTATATGCTTCTTTCTATATTTAAAGTATGGTGCTGTATGTGTCACATATATCTAAATTATTTTTGTCCCCCTAGCAGCCCCGGCCGTAGGCTGCCAGGTCAGGACAGCAGCCATAAATTAGATCCAAGTCTAGGGTTAGTGGCTCAATGATCCTAACATCCCATACCCCGCAAATTTTATATTATAGCAATGTTCTCCCCAGGGGCCCCCCACCAACCCCCAAAAGAGACACGGGTTTATACAGGGTATCGTGTCAGTACCACTAAGTATTCTGAGAGTGGAACATAGTAAACCTCACTGAGCTATGTGACTTCTTATGATAAGAGCATAGGAAGGAATAAAATCAGTCATCTGCATGCACATATTCAATTTATATCACAGAGAAAATAAATGCATAACTTTTCAAGACCCAGAGTAAAACATGTTTAAATCTGTAATGAAGCTATAGTGATTGCTTAGGTTAAGAAGTGATAGTGGCAATGGTGCCATTTTTATGAACGGATACCACATAATGAATAACAGAAAAATGCATATACACACAAGATATAACTATAATACTCATGGAATAGAGGAATGTTATACATGTCCATCCTATAGGTTATTCAAGTTCCTCTTGGTCAGCGATCTCGGTATATTTTAAGGTGGCATGCTGAATACACATCAAATTTGCCTGGATAATGGGTACAGCGGTAAAGCCCTCAAAGAAATCATCACGTATGTGGAGCAAACCCGAAATGGCTAGGAACTCCGTCAACTCTTTTGATGAAAGGTAAATCTTCTAAGTGTGGGCATGAGATCAGGAATAGAAAGTTAACTTTCGTATCTCCAACGCCAGTGATACTGGGTCCGGGACTGGTCTCGCCGACCTCCATAGTGATTTGGGAGTACCCCCCAGGCTCCCACAAAGGTGTAGATGTCGGCAAAAACAGTCCCGCCCGTAGAGGCCCTTGTAAAGCAGAATTTTGTTTCGCGGGCAATAAGGCAAAGATGTATGCCCAATATTTCCTTTGCGTTGTCGAGTTCGCCATCTTGGGATGGGTGTTGAGATGCCTCCCCTCCAGAGAGTATAGGCCCAAAAGAAGATCAGGTGCTTGGGAGTTATTTTGATAAAGATTATGTCTCCTTATGTGGTCTTCACCTGCAATCTTTGTCGGTGGTGGCGTAACATGACTGTTACCCTTTCCATCTGTCTGCGTGTCGGCTTGGTTTTTCTCCCCTGACCACGATGTTGGTTTGAGGCAAAAAGTGGTGCTATGCTGCGGGAGTAAGCACATGCTTGTTGCAGGTGGTATTCTGCTTATTAAGCTTTGGATATCTTGCTCTGAGGGCACCCTGTCAAGTATGGCCTGCATCATAGCTTCTATTCTTGCAAACCTAAGATCCATCCTGTCCTGTTGAGTATCGGTCCACATGTCTGTGCGCTTGAAGGCTTCCGTGTTTTAAGGTGATATGAGTGACTGAGTTAAATCTCTAGCTTGGTTGTTATCAGCAGCCCGCTCTGGCAACACACCCCGGTTGTCCGGGGGGGGAACGCTGCCTGTGCAATTGCCGCCGCCACAGGCCTCAACTGTCCATTTCCGTCACCGGGCTGAATAAATAAAACAGCTGAATAATAAAACCGGGCTGAATAAATAAAACAGCTGAATAAATGCAATCTGTAGTAGGTAACGTGGAGAAACACAATACCAATAATATTAGTCGTAGGTGCTGTTAGATAATACCAACAATCGGCGGATTATATGATATTTTCACCCAGAGCTATGGAAAACATAATTTATGTAAGAACTTACCTGATAAATTCATTTCTTTCATATTAGCAAGAGTCCATGAGCTAGTGACGTATGGGATATACATTCCTACCAGGAGGGGCAAAGTTTCCCAAACCTCAAAATGCCTATAAATACACCCCTCACCACACCCACAATTCAGTTTAACGAATAGCCAAGAAGTGGGGTGATAAAAAAGTGCGAAAGCATATAAAATAAGGAATTGGAATAATTGTGCTTTATACAAAATCATAACCACCACAAAAAAAGGCCGGGCCTCATGGACTCTTGCTAATATGAAAGAAATGAATTTATCAGGTAAGTTCTTACATAAATTATGTTTTCTTTCATGTAATTAGCAAGAGTCCATGAGCTAGTGACGTATGGGATAATGATTACCCAAGATGTGGATCTTTCCACACAAGAGTCACTAGAGAGGGAGGGATAAAATAAAGACAGCCAATTCCTGCTGAAAATAATCCACACCCAAAATAAAGTTTAACGAAAAACATAAGCAGAAGATTCAAACTGAAACCGCTGCCTGAAGTACTTTTCTACCAACAACTGCTTCAGAAGAAGAAAATACATCAAAATGGTAGAATTTAGTAAAAGTATGCAAAGAGGACCAAGTTGCTGCTTTGCAAATCTGATCAACCGAAGCTTCATTCCTAAATGCCCAGGAAGTAGAAACTGACCTAGTAGAATGAGCTGTAATTCTCTGAGGCGGAGTTTTAACCGACTCAACATAGGCAAGATGAATTAAAGATTTCAACCAAGATGCCAAAGAAATGGCAGAAGCTTTCTGGCCTTTTCTAGAACCGGAAAAGATAACAAATAGACTAGAAGTCTTTCTGAAAGATTTAGTAGCTTCAACATAATATTTCAAAGCTCTAACAACATCCAAAGAATGCAACGATTTCTCCTTAGAATTCTTAGGATTAGGACATAATGAAGGAACCACAATTTCTCTACTAATGTTGTTGGAATTCACAACTTTAGGTAAAAATTCAAAAGAAGTTTGCAACACCGCCTTATCCTGATGAAAAATCAGAAAAGGAGACTCACAAGAAAGAGCAGATAATTCAGAAACTCTACTGGCAGAAGAGATGGCCAAAAGGAACAAAACTTTCCAAGAAAGTAATTTAATGTCCAATGAATGCATAGGTTCAAACGGAGGAGCTTGAAGAGCCCCCAGAACCAAATTCAAACTCCAAGGAGGAGAAATTGACTTAATGACAGGTTTTATACGAACCAAAGCTTGTACAAAACAATGAATATCAGGAAGAATAGCAATCTTTCTGTGAAAAAGAACAGAAAGAGCAGAGATTTGTCCTTTCAAGGAACTTGCGGACAAACCTTTATCTAAACCATCCTGAAGAAACTGTAAAATTCTCGGAATTCTAAAAGAATGCCAAGAAAAATGATGAGAAATAAACCAAGAAATATAAGTCTTCCAGACTCTATAATATATCTCTCTAGATACAGATTTACGAGCCTGTAACATAGTATTAATCACAGCGTCAGAGAAACCTCTTTGACGAAGAATCAAGCGTTCAATCTCCATACCTTTAAATTTAAGGATTTCAGATCCTGATGGAAAAAAGGACCTTGTGACAGAAGGTCTGATCTTAACGGAGGAGTCCATAAATTTCAAAAAACTCCAGCCGCCAATTTCTTTAAAAGACCTTTATTCTTTTGTCATGGGTCCCATTGATATACAACTTTTCAAGCCAGCATTAGGCTCTTAGTCATGTACACTTTAGCTATACAGGTTTCTGCTACTTATACCTACACCTGTTAGTCACTCACCTGGTGTTAACACCAGGTGAGTGACTAACAGGTGTAGGTATAAGTAGCAGAAACCTGTATAGCTAAAGTGTACATGACTAAGAGCCTAATGCTGGCTTGAAACGTTGTATATCACAGATAAAATTATTAGCATGCTGAAGAAGAATAATAATATCATGAGAATCATGATGTGTTACTTGTTGCGCTAAGGTTTCCAACCAAAAAGTTGAAGCTGCAGCAACATCAGCCAAAGATATAGCAGGTCTAAGAAGATTACCTGAACACAGATAAGCTTTTCTTAGAAAGGATTCAATTTTCCTATCTAAAGGATCCTTAAACGAAGTACCATCTGACGTAGGAATAGTAGTACGTTTAGCAAGGGTAGAAATAGCCCCATCAACTTTAGGGATTTTGTCCCAAAATTCTAATCTGTCAGACGGCACAGGATATAATTGCTTAAAACGTTTAGAAGGAGTAAATGAATTACCCAATTTATCCCATTCTTTGGAAATTACTGCAGAAATAGCATTAGGAACAGGAAAAACTTCTGGAATAACCACAGGAGATTTAAATACCTTATCCAAACGTTTAGAATTAGTATCAAGAGGACCAGAATCCTCTATTTCTAAAGCAATTAGAACTTCTTTAAGTAAAGAACGAATAAATTCCATTTTAAATAAATATGAAGATTTATCAGCATCAACCTCTGAGACAGAATCCTCTGAACCAGAAGAGTCATCAGAATCAGAATGATGATGTTCATTTAAAAATTCATCTGTAGGGAGAGAAGTTTTAAAAGATTTTTTACGTTTACTAGAAGGAGAAATAACAGACATAGCCTTCTTTATGGATTCAGAAACAAAAACAGAATTTATGCTTACCTGATAAATTACTTTCTCCAACGGTGTGTCCGGTCCACGGCGTCATCCTTACTTGTGGGATATTCTCCTCCCCAACAGGAAATGGCAAAGAGCCCAGCAAAGCTGGCCATATAGTCCCTCCCAGGCTCCGCCTACCCCAGTCATTCGACCGACGGACAGGAGGAAATATATATAGGAGAAACCATATGGTAACGTGGTGACTGTAGTTAGAGAAAATAATTAATCAGACCTGATTAAAAAACCAGGGCGGGCCGTGGACCGGACACACCGTTGGAGAAAGTAATTTATCAGGTAAGCATAAATTCTGTTTTCTCCAACATAGGTGTGTCCGGTCCACGGCGTCATCCTTACTTGTGGGAACCAATACCAAAGCTTTAGGACACGGATGAAGGGAGGGAGCAAATCAGGTCACCTAAACGGAAGGCACCACAGCTTGCAAAACCTTTCTCCCAAAAATAGCCTCCGAAGAAGCAAAAGTATAAAATTTGTAAAATTTGGCAAAAGAGTGCAGTGAAGACCAAGTCGCTGCCTTACATATCTGGTCAACAGGAGCCTCATTCTTGAAGGCCCATGTGGAAGCCACAGCCCCAGTGGAGTGAGCTGTGATACTTTCAGGAGGCTGCCGTCCGGCAGTCTCAAAAGCCAATCTGATAATGCTTTTAAGCCAAAAGGAAAGAGAGGTAGAAGTTGCCTTTTTTACCTCTCCTTTTACCAGAATAAACAACAAACGAAGAAGATGTTTGTCTGAAACCTTCAGTAACCTCTAAATAGAATTTTAGAGCACGGACTACGTCCAAATTGTGTAACAAACGTTCCTTCTCTGAAACTGGATTCGGACACAAAGAAGGTACAACTATCTCCTGGTTAATATTTTTGTTGGAAACAACCTTCGGAAGAAAACCAGGCTCAGTACGCAAAACCACCTTATCTGCATGGACCAGATAGGGCGGAGAACACTGCAGAGCAGATAACTCAGAAACTCTTCTAGCAGAAGAAATTGCAACCAAAAAATAAAACTTTCCACGATAATAACTTAATATCTACGGAATGTAAGGGTTCAAACGGAACCCCTTGAAGAACTGAAAGAACTAGATTAAGACTCCAGGGAGGAGTCAAAGGTCTGTAAACAGGCTTGATTCTAACCAGAGCCTGAACAAACGCTTAAACGTCTGGCACAGCTGCCAGCCTTTTGTGAAGTAAAACAGATAAAGCAGAGATCTGTCCCTTCAGAGAACTTGCAGATAATCCTTTCTCCAAACCTTCTTGTAGAAAGGAAAGAATCTTAGGAATTTTTATCTTGTTCCATGGGAATCCTTTAGATTCACACCAACAGATATATTTTTTCCATATTTTATGGTAAATTTTTCTAGTTACAGGCTTTCTAGCCTGAATAAGAGTATCTATTACAGAATCTGAAAACCCACGCTTTGATAGAATCAAGCGTTCAATCTCCAAGCAGTCAGTTGGAGGGAAACCAGATTCGGATGTTCGAATGGACCCTGGACACGAAGGTCCTGTCCCAAAGGTAGCTTCCATGGTGGAGCCGATGACATATTCACCAGGTCTGCATACCAAGTCCTGCGTGGCCACGCAGGAACTATCAAGATCACCGAAGCCCTCTCCTGATTGATCCTGGCTACCAGCCTGGGAATGAGAGGAAACGGTGGGAAAACATAAGCTAGGTTGAAGGTCCAAGGTGCTACTAGTGCATCTACTAGAGTCGCCTTGGGATCCCTGGATCTGGACCCGTAACAAGGAACCTTGAAGTTCTGACGAGACGCCATCAGATCCATGTCTGGAATGCCCCATAATTGAGTTATTTGGGCAAAGATTTCCGGATGGAGTTCCCACTCCCCCGGATGCTCCTCCATCACCAGGGAACTCCTTGTTCCCCCCTGATGGTTGATATATGCAACAGTTGTCATGTTGTCTGATTGACACCTTATGAATTTGGCCTTTGCTAGTCGAGGCCAAGCCTTGAGAGCATTGAATATCGCTCTCAGTTCCAGAATATTTATCGGGAGAAGAGAGTCTTCCCGAGACCATAGACCCTGAGCTTTCAGGGGTTCCCAGACCGCGCCCCAGCCCACCAGACTGGCGTCGGTCGTGACAATGACCCACTCTGGTCTGCGGAAGCTCATTCCCTGTGACAGGTTGTCCAGGGTCAGCCACCAACGGAGTGAATCTCTGGTCCTTTGATCTACTTGGATCGTCAGAGACAAGTCTGTATAATCCCCATTCCACTGTCTGAGCATGCACAGTGGTAATGGTCTTAGATGAATTCGTGCAAAAGGAACTATGTCCATTGCCGCAACCATCAAACCTATTACTTCCATGCACTGCGCTATGGAAGGAAGAAGAACAGAATGAAGTACCTGACAAGAGTTTAGAAGTTTGATTTTCTGGCCTCTGTCAGAAAAATCTTCATTTCTAAGGAAACTATTATTGTTCCCAAGAAGGGAACTCTTGTTGACGGGGACAGAGAACTTTTTTCTATGTTCACTTTCCACCTGTGAGATCTGAGAAAGGCTAGGACAATGTCCGTATGAGCCCTTGCTTTTGACAGAGACGACACTTGAATCAGGATGTCGTCCAAGTAAGGTACTACTGCAATGCCCCCTGGTCTTAGCACCGCTAGAAGGGACCCTAGTACCTTTGTGAAAATCCTTGGAGCGGTGGCTAATCCGAATGGAAGTGCCACAAACTGGTAATGCTTGTCCAGAAAGGCGAACCTTAGGAACCGAAGATGTTCCTTGTGGATAGGAATATGTAGGTACGCATCCTTTAAATCCACCGTGGTCATGAATTAACCTTCCTGGATGGTAGGAAGGATCGTTCGAATGGTTTCCATTTTGAACGATGAAACCCTTAGAAACTTGTTTAAAATCTTGAGATCTAAAATTGGTCTGAATGTTCCCTCTTTTTTGGGAACTATGAACAGGTTGGAGTAAAACCCCATCCCTTGTTCTCCTAATGGAACAGGATGAATCACTCCCATTCTTGACAGGTCTTCTACACAATGTAAGAATGCCTGTCTTTTTATTTGGTTCGAAGATAATTGAGACCTGTGGAACCTTCCCCTTGGGGGTAGTTCCCTGAATTCCAGGAGATAACCTTGAGAAACTATTTCTAGCGCCCAAGGATCCTGAATATCTCTTGCCCAAGCCTGAGCAAAGAGAGAAAGTCTGCCCCCCACCAGATCCGGTCCCGGATCGGGGGCCAACACTTCATGCTGTTTTGGTAGCAGTGGCAGGTTTCTTGGCCTGCTTACCCTTGTTCCAGCCTTGCATCGGTCTCCAGGCTGGCTTGGTTTGAGAAGTATTACCCTCTTACTTAGAGGGTGTAGAATTTGAGGCTGGTCCGTTTCTGCGAAAGGGACGAAAATTTGGCTTATTTTTAGCCTTAAAAGACCTATCCTGAGGAAGGGCGTGGCCCTTTCCCCCAGTGATGTCTGAAATAATCTCTTTCAAGTCAGGGCCAAACAGTGTTTTACCCTTGAAAGGGATGTTAAGCAATTTGGTCTTGGAGGACACATCGGCTGACCAAGACTTTAGCCAAAGCGCTCTGCGCGCCACGATAGCAAACCCTGAATTATTCGCCGTTAATCTAGCTAATTGCAAAGCGGCATCTAAAATAAAAGAGTTAGCCAATTTAAGTGCTTGAACTCTGTCCATAACCTCCTCATACGAAGATTCTTTATTGAGCGACTTTTCTAGTTCTTCGAACCAGAAACACGCAGCTGTAGTGACAGGAACAATGCATGAAATTGGTTGTAGAAGGTAACCTTGCTGAACAAACATCTTTTTAAGCAAACCCTCTAACTTTTTATCCATAGGATCTTGAAAGCACAACTATCTTCTATAGGAATAGTAGTGCGTTTGTTTAGAGTAGAAACCGCCCCCTCGACCTTGGGGACTGTCTGCCATAAGTCCTTTCTGGGGTCGACTATAGGAAATAATTTCTTAAATATAGGGGGAGGAACAAAAGGTATGCCGGGCCTTTCCCACTCCTTATTTACTATGTCCGCCACCCGCTTGGGTATAGGAAAAGCATCAGGGGACACCGGAACCTCTAGGAACTTGTCCATCTTACATAATTTCTTTGGAATGACCAAATTGTCACAATCATCCAGAGTAGATAATACCTCCTTAAGTAGTGCGTGGAGATGTTCTAATTTAAATTTAAATGTTACAACATCAGGTTCAGCTTGTTGAGAAATTTTCCCTGAATCTGAAATTTCTCCCTCAGACAAAACCTCCCTCCTGGCCCCTTCAGATTGGTGTGAGGGCATGTCAGAACAGTTATCATCAGCGTCCTCTTGCTCTTCAGTGTTTAAAACAGAGCAATCGCGCTTTCTCTGATAAGTAGGCATTTTGGATAAAATGTTTGCAATAGAATTATCCATTACAGCCGTTAATTGTTGCATGGTAATAAGTATTGGCGCACTAGATGTACTAGGGGCCTCTTGTGTGGGCAAAACTGGTGTAGACACAGAAGGGGATGATGCAGTACCATGCTTACTCCCCTCATTTGAGGAATCATCATGGGCAATATCATTATCTATGGCATTATTGTCCCTACTTTGTTTGGACACTATGACACAATTATCACATATATTTAAAAGGGGAGAAACCTTGGCTTACATACATATAGAACATCGTTATCTGATGGTTCAGACATGTTAAACAGGCTTAAACTTGTCAACAAAGCACAAAAAACGTTTTACAATAAAACCGTTACTGTCACTTTAAATTTTAAACTGAACACACTTTATTACTGAATATGTGAAAAAGTATGAAGGAATTGTTCAAAATTCACCAAAATTTCACCACAGTATCTTAAAGCCTTAAAAGTATTGCACACCAAATTTGAAAGCTTTAACCCTTAAAATAACGGAACCGGAGCCGTTTTTACATTTAACCCCTGTACAGTCCCAGGTATCTGCTTTGCTGAGACCCAACCAAGCCCAGAGGGGAATACGATACCAAATGATGCCTTCTATAAGCTTTTTCAGTGGTTCTTAGCTCCTCACACATGCATTTGCATGCCATGCTTTCCAAAAACAACTGCGCATTAGTGGCGCGAAAATGAGGCTCTGCCTATGACTAGAAAAGGCCCCCAGTGAAAAAGGTGTCCAATACAGTGCCTGCCGTTTTTTTAAAACAATCCCCAAGATTATAATAACTATTAATAGTTATAATCTGCCAAATATGCTTAGTAAAGTAATCGTTTTAGCCCAGAAAAATGTCTACCAGTTCTTTAAGCCCTAATGAAGCCCTTTATTCTTATACTAAACTAAGAAAATGGCTTACCGGTTCCCATAGGGAAAATGACAGCTTCCAGCATTACCAAGTCTTGTTAGAAATGTGTCATACCTCAAGCAGCAAAAGTCTGCTCACTGTTTCCCCCAACTGAAGTTAATTCATCTCAACAGTCCTGTGTGGAAACAGCCATCGATTTTAATAACGGTTGCTAAAATCATTTTCCTCTTACAAACAGAAATCTTCATCTCTTTTCTGTTTCAGAGTAAATAGTACATACCAGCACTATTTTAAAATAACAAACTCTTGATTGAAGAATAAAACTACATTTAAACACCAAAAAAACTCTTAGCCATCTCCGTGGAGATGTTGCCTGTGCAACGGCAAAGAGAATGACTGGGGTAGGCGGAGCCTGGGAGGGACTATATGGCCAGCTTTGCTGGGCTCTTTGCCATTTCCTGTTGGGGAGGAGAATATCCCACAAGTAAGGATGACGCCGTGGACCGGACACACCTATGTTGGAGAAATCTCTTATGTTATCAGGAACATTCTGCACCTTAGATGTTGAAGGAACTGCAACAGGCAATGGTACTTTACTAAAGGAAATATTATCTGCTTTAACAAGTTTGTCATGACAATCAATACAAACAACAGCTGGAGGAATAGCTACCAAAAGTTTACAGCAGATACACTTAGCTTTGGTAGATCCAGCACTAGACAGCGATTTTCCTGTAGTATCTTCTGACTCAGATGCAACGTGAGACATCTTGCAATATGTAAGAGAAAAAACAACAACATATAAAGCAAAATTGATCAAATTCCTTAAAGTGAATGTAAATTTTTATGCTAAAGTTCACGGTTTTTAAAACTTTGATTAAAAACAGGGGCACTTTAATTCATCAAAATTTACATTTCACTCCTGTTGTGAAAAAAATCTTACCTTTTAATCTTCACAGCAGCTCCAACTTCCTCTGGTCTCACAAGCCATTTCTGATGTCAGAAATGATTGATAGGTCATCCTCCAATCACAGCTTCCCCCCCGGGGGAATCAGTGTCTGATTCAACGCTGTGATTGGAGGAAGCTGGATGCCTCATTTTAGACCCAGGAAGAGGCTTTGAAATGGGTGGAGGAAGCTGGAGCTGCTGTGAAGTTTAAAAAGTAAGTTTTTTTTCACAACAGGAGTGAAATATAAATTTTGATGAATTAAAGTGCCCCTGTTTTTAATCGAAGTTTTAAAAACCGGGCACTTTAGCATCAGACTTTACATTCACTTTAAATGACAGTTTCAGGAATGGGAAAAAATGCCAAAGAACAAGCTTCTAGCAACCAGAAGCAATGAAAAATGAGACTTAAATAATGTGGAGACAAAAGCGACGCCCATATTTTTTAGCGCCAAATAAGACGCCCACATTATTTGGCGCCTAAATGCTTTTTGGCGTCAAAATGACGCCACATCCGGAACGCCGACACTTTTGGCGCAAAATAACGTAAAAAAAATGACGCAACTTCCGGCGACACGTATGACGCCGGAAACGGAAAAGAATTTTTGCGCCAAAAAAGTCCGCGCCAAGAATGACGCCATAAAATGAAGCATTTTCAGCCCCCGCGAGCCTAACAGCCCACAGGGAAAAAAGTCAAATTTTTGAAGGTAAGAAAAAATGATTAAATCAAATGCATTATCCCAAATATGAAACTGACTGTCTGAAAAATAAGGAAAGTTGAACATTCTGAGTCAAGGCAAATAAATGTTTGAATACATATATTTAGAACTTTATAAACAAAGTGCCCAACCATAGCTTAGAGTGTCACAGAAAATAAGATTTACTTACCCCAGGACACTCATCTACATGTTTGTAGAAAGCCAAACCAGTACTGAAACGAGAATCAGCAGAGGTAATGGTATATATAAGAGTATATCGTCGATCTGAAAAGGGAGGTAAGAGATGAATCTCTACGACCGATAACAGAGAACCTATGAAATAGACCCAGTAGAAGGAGATCACTGCATTCAAATAGGCAATACTCTCCTCACATCTCTCTGACATTCACTGCACGCTGAGAGGAAAACCGGGCTCCAACTTGCTGCGGAGCGCATATCAACGTAGAATCTAGCACAAACTTACTTCACCACCTCCATCGGAGGCAAAGTTTGTAAAACTGAATTGTGGGTGTGGTGAGGGGTGTATTTATAGGCATTTTGAGGTTTGGGAAACTTTGCCCCTCCTGGTAGGAATGTATATCCCATACGTCACTAGCTCATGGACTCTTGCTAATTACATGAAAGAAAGGTGCGACTACTCCGAGCCGCTGTTAGGACACACCCCCCAGTATTTGCTTTTAATTATTCCACCCATTGCGGTTTACCTTCTATATATTCATCTGACCTGTGAAGGGTCCCCCCTTTTTTCTTGGGCGCATTTTCCTTTATTTTTTACTTGGTTTTTCACACATGGCTTCAACATTTTCGCTCTAGTTTTGTTAAATAAACCATGACACTGTGTAATATGTCATGTGTTGTTGTTCATCTGAGGTTGTATTTACCTAATTTTAAGACCTGCTAAGGACCAGATGATGATTGTTATGTCCCGATACGTAAAACCATAGAATTCAAATTCAGAGAGTACTTTCTTTTTCACATGATTGTATATAGGTTTACCTGCTTGTTTAAGATCCATACTCTTCAATGGACATATATAACATATTAGTTACTTCTTACATGTGACACTTTTGTTTCTGGTATATGTTGCATTTTTGCAGAACTCAATACAATAAAATCATTATATATAAAAGAAAAAAAAGGAAGAGAAAGAAAAGGAAACAATACATCAATGTAGAAGAAAACAAAAATGTAAACAATAAAGCAATGTAACTTACCTTCAAACCTCTTGCTATCATATTGAAAGGCATTAAATGAATCTGAATGACTATCAGAGCTAAGAAGATCACTGCTGGCAGCACTTGCTGGGGACGTCCACTCTGAAGGAACACCAGGGTCATCTGCTGGTCTCATCTGGCTGTGCTTATTAAGTATATCAGGCAAGTCTTTAGGAACTTCTAGACTGCCAGGGCTACTACCTCTTCGAGTCATGGTCTGGAAACACACAAAATGTATTACTGCTTATTTTACTACAAATATAAATCAGGAACAAGGAAGCATTTTGCATGCACACATTTTTATAACGAAGTACAGCAGAAAACCTATGACAATAATATAACCATGACTATATGGATAATTTCTTTTAGTTGGTCTATGGCCATAGAATTATTACCCAAACAAATGTTCTTGTTCCTAATAGTGTATAATCTTCTTGCATAGAAAGTAACAAATTTGTCAAGGTCTTTTGATATGTATACATAGTAGACAAAAAAACATAATTTATGTAAGAACTTACCTGATAAATTCATTTCTTTCATATTAGCAAGAGTCCATGAGCTAGTGACGTATGGGATATACATTCCTACCAGGAGGGGCAAAGTTTCCCAAACCTTAAAATGCCTATAAATACACCCCTCACCACACCCACAATTCAGTTTAACGAATAGCCAAGAAGTGGGGTGATAAGGAAAAAAGTGCAAAAGCATATAAAATAAGGAATTGGAATAATTGTGCTTTATATAAAAAAATCAAAACCACCACAAAAAAGGGCGGGCCTCATGGACTCTTGCTAATATGAAAGAAATGAATTTATCAGGTAAGTTCTTACATAAATTATGTTTTCTTTCATGTAATTAGCAAGAGTCCATGAGCTAGTGACGTATGGGATAATGATTACCCAAGATGTGGATCTTTCCACACAAGAGTCACTAGAGAGGGAGGGATAAAATAAAGACAGCCAATTCCTGCTGAAAATAATCCACACCCAGAATAAAATTTTAATGAAAAAACATAAGCAGAAGATTCAAACTGAAACCACTGCCTGAAGTACGTTTCTACCAAAAACTGCTTCAGAAGAAGTAAACACATAAAATGGTAGAATTTAGTAAAAGTATGCAAAGAGGACCAAGTTGCTGTTTTGCAAATCTGATCAACCGAAGCTTCATTCCTAAACGCCCAGGAAGTAGAAACTGACCTAGTAGAATGAGCTGTAATCCTTTGAGGCGGAGTGTTACCCGACTCAACATAGGCATGATGAAATAAAGATTTCATCCAAGATGCCAAAGAAATGGCAGAAGCTTTCTGGTCTTTTCTAGAACCGGAAAAGATGACAAATAGACTAGAAGTCTTTCGGAAAGACTTAGTAGCTTCAACATAATATTACAAAGCTCTAACAGCATCCAAAGAATGCAATGATTTCTCCTTAGAATTCATAGGATTAGGACATAATGAAGGAACCACAATTTCTCTACTAATGTTGTTAGAATTCACAACCTTAGGTAAAAAATTCAAAAGAAGTTCGCAGCACCGCCTTATCCTGATGCAAAATCAGAAAAGGAGACTCACAAAAAAGAGTAGATAATTCAGAGACTCTTCTGGCAGAAGAGATGGCCAAAAGAAACAAAACTTTCCAAGAAAGTAATATAACGACTAAAGAATGCATGGGTTCAAAAGGAGGAGCTTGAAGAGCCCCCAGAACCAAATTCAAACTCCAAGGAGGAGAAATTGACTTAATGACAAGTTTTATATGAACCAAAGGTTGTACAAAACAATAAATATCAGGAAGATTAGCAATCCTTCTGTGAAAAAGAACAGAAAGAGCAGAGATTTGTCTTTTTTTTTTTTTTAAACTTTTATTTATATCCAGCAATGTATACAGAGAAAAGGCAAAAAATAAGAAACCATGTCTTGCGCCACGCAGGGCTTATACAGAAAGATAAAGATAACATGAAGTCAGACCTAAAAAAAATAATTGACAGAATTATCCGTATTTCAGATAAATGAGTTATATACTCTGCTGGTTTTTTTTCCTTTTTTTTTTTGAAACTTTAAACCAATACTCTCAGTCGTCATGACCTCCATGACGTCATCTATATTTACATAACAAGAACAAACTAAATAGAAGAAAAAAAAAAAAAAAAAAAAACCCAGAAGAAGGGAGAAAATATCAATTATTCTCTACCCCCCCTCTCCAGCGTCTACAATCAACTACCAAATGCCAAGGAGGACTATTTCTGAGTTTTTAAATGGGAAAATCAAGTAATCAATTTCCCTTTCATGAAATGTTTTAATAAAGGCTGCCCATTTATTAAAGAAATGTTTTATATCTGATTCCTTGTCAATGTTTGTGTCTTTCTGTTCTAGTACGCATTGTTTTTTTAAGTAGTTCTTAACTTCGGTAATAGTCGGCAGTGTTTTCATTTTCCATTTTTTACAGATTAAATATCTAGATGCTAAGATAGAGAGATTTACTAACTTTTCGTTCCTCTGGTAACTATTTTCTGTATTCAAACATAATATGATTCGGTATAGTGATAAAGTAATTGTCTCGACTTTCAAGACAGTTCTAAGCCAGTATTCTAACTTGTTCCAGAACCGTCTAATTTTAGGACATTTCCAAAACATATGTACCAGATCTGCCGCAAGATAAGAGCATTTTGGACATTTATTAAATTGTTGATTGTGCACTCTGAGGCCTTTCTCCGGGGTGAAATAGGCCCCGTGAAGGAGCTTAAGATGTGCCTCTCGCCAGGTGGCTGACAGGGTAGTGGATGATACTTTGTTAATTGATAACTGAAGAGTTTTTGGTTCTATGTTACTCTGGGGTATTAGGGAGGACCATACCACTGCCATCTTGTCCAGAGTGGAAGCACCCTGATTAGCGCTGAGTATACGATAGCATGGGGTAATGGATGTGTGTCCGTTTTTAACTAAAGTTAACCAGCTTTCCAGTTTACCTAGCACCCAAGACCAGCCCGCCTCTTTGGTTAATTCGGCAATATAATGTCTTATTTGCAGATATGCAAAAAAATCTCTATTAAGAAGATTAAATTCATTCTTCAATTCTTCAAAGGTTTTAGTATATTTTCTATCACTGTCAATTAATTGGGATATCCTGACAAGGCCGTTATTGTGCCATCGATTAAAGACTGCTGAATTTATACCTGCTTGGAACTGTGGATTCCCTGTCAAAGGAAAATAATTCGAAACCGTGGTGTTTATTGCCAAGGCTTTGGTTGTTTTCCACCAAGCCTTGATTGGGTTATATATGGTTTTAAGTTTCTTGATCTCTGCTGGGAGCTTCTTTGGTTGGCAGTGGATCATGGTTGATGGAAGATATGGTTCGCAGACATTCCTTTCTAACTCATTGTTAAGGATATAATTCTTAGTAAAGATCCAGTCCGTAATTATTCGTGCTAGGAAGCTAAGGTTATAGAATCTAATATTGGGTGATGCTAAGCCTCCAAGATCCCTTGGTGCAGTAAGTTTGGCAAGGGATATCTTAGATCTTCTCCCTTGCCATAAAAATTGTCTAAGCATGGTATTAAAGAAGCGAATGTCTTTCTCTGATAAAATTAGCGGGACGTTCTGCAGAATGTAGAGAATTTTAGGAAGAAGAATCATTTTGAATAACTCTGATCGGCCAGATATGGATAGAGGCAAATGTTGCCAATTTTTTAATTTCTCCTTAAAGGTAGTTAATATGGGCGTAATATTAAGTTTATATAGGTCTTTTAAATCAATTGGTATGTGGATCCCGAGATATTTAAGAGATTCATGAACCACCTTAAATGGAGTGTTTAGAATGGAACTATTATTTCTCCTCAGCCAGAGAATCTCAGACTTTGTTTTATTTACTTTGTACCCTGAAAATAGACCGAAGTGATCGGTTAATTGGAGAAGTTTTGGTATATTAAGCTTTGTATTGGAGAGATAGATTAAAAGATCATCTGCATATAGTCCCATTTTTATTTCATAGTTCCGAATTTTTATGCCTTCTAAAGATGCTCTTATCATAATGGCCAGGGGTTCAATGGCTATATCGAAGAGAAGCGGAGAGAGAGGGCATCCCTGGCGCGTCCCCCTACCCATTATAATAGGAGGAGAATTAATATTATTTATTATTAATCTCGTATGGGATTGTTTATGTAGATTTTCTAGGAAATTAGAGAAATTTCCTGTAATCCCAAATTTTGATAAAGATGTTATTATATGGTTAAAAATAACCGAGTCAAACGCCTTTTCTGCGTCGATTGACAGGATAGCTAAATCAGGGGTGCCCTCTCTCTCCACCTCAGAGGAGGGAGGGTTCTGAGTATAGTCTAAAGTGACAAGAAGTTCTCTAATTTTTGCAGCAGAGTTTCGGTTATTAAGAAAGCCAGCTTGATCCGGATGGATTATTTTTGTTAAGATATTCTGTAGTCTGTTTGCTAAGATAGATGTCATGATTTTGTAATCAGAATTTAGGAGGGCAATGGGTCTATATGACTCTTTTTGAGATGGATCTTTCCCTCCTTTTAGAATCAGGGTCGTAAATGAGGAGGAGAAGGAAGGTGAGGCCGATTTGCCGTTAATGTACATCTCGTTAAAGAGATTGCTCAGGTAAGGTGTTATTTGGGGTGATAGAATTTTGAAAAATTCATTTGGGAGTCCATCCGGACCTGCTGCCTTATTAAGGGAGAGATTAGAGATTACTTCCTCTATCTCTTCTATTAGAATGGGAGAGTTAAGACTGGATGTCTCTTCGTCCGAGGCTGAAGGATAGGTGATTTTACTCCAGAATTCTGATGCTTTCACAGCATCATAGCCTCTGCATGTATATATGTCACGAAAGTATTCTATAAATATACCCGCTATATCCTCTGGGTTCGTTACCTGTTTTCCATTATGAGTTAGTTTTTCTATCAGTGGTTTTTTTCCTTCATTTTTAACTAATTTGGCTAGCATTTTTCCGGATTTATTACCAAATCTATAAAGTTTAGCTTGAAACCTAAGTTCTCTGTGGGTTTCTTGGGTCATTGCAAAAGAGTCTCTAATGCTTTTGGCACGAATATATTTCGCCCAGTTTAAAGGAGTTTTTTCAAGTAAAAAACAGTTATATGAATTGATCAGGGAATTATTCATCTCCCTCTCTCTTAACTTTACCTTTTTGGATAGGATGGCAGAGTAGGCGATAATTTCTCCTCTAAGAACTGCTTTCGCAGTCTCCCAGAATATATCGGGGCGCTGTATATATTCTTTGTTAAAATTAACATATTCGGCAAATTTATCCCTCAACCATTTTTTAAATTTTAGGTCTGTAGTTAGATGATAAGGAAAAAAAAATCGTGAGGTATTCGTATTAAATTGATCAAAGTAAAGTTCAAGAGTAATGGGTCCGTGGTCAGATAGAAGGATTGGCATTAATCCTGCTTTTACTTTTGTTATTGCAATACGTTCATCAATTAGGAATAAATCAATCCTGGAGAGGGTTTTGTGAGCTTTTGAAAGGCAGGTGTAGTCTTGGGCGCCAGGGTTCTGGACTCTCCAGATGTCACGTAATGCTAAGTTGTGCTTAATTTTATTGAATATTTTGGAGTCTAGATTATCTTTTTTTTGTTTTATCTGTTTGACATTGTTTCTAAGTCTGTCTAGGGGACAATGTGGTGCCATATTGAAGTCACCTCCTAGGATCAAATGTCCTTCAGTGGTTAATAGGAGTTTTGACTGGATTAGATTCCAGAACTCTGGGTCGGAGGTATTTGGTCCATATATGTTACATATTGTATAAGTTATCTGTGCGTTCCTCAGCTTTACCAGAATGTATCTCCCCCCGGGGTCAGCCTCAGAGTGCAATATCTCTACTTTGGCTTTTTTTCCAATCAGTATAGCCACACCTTTCTTTTTTCCAACACTCGGTGCTGCAAGGACCTCTTTGACCCATTGCGCCTTTAGTTTTAGAGATTCTTCTGAATTTAGGTGGGTTTCTTGTAAGAGACCGATATCGGTTTGAGCCTTCCGCAGATGTGTAAGTATCGCCTTTCGTTTAATGGGAGTTGAGATGCCTCCCACATTCCATGATACTATTTTTAATTTATTAATCCCTTGTGTCATCTAGATTGTGGAGAGGGGGGGGAGAGGTCGAGATAGAGGGAAGAAAAAAAAAAAAAAAAAAAAAAAAGGAGCTCATACATACAGTAGACAAAGACCACCCTATCCCAAGGGGGTTCCCTAATCACAAGGCCTAATTTCTCAATGTGTAGCAAAGTCATTTTTTAGTGAGGTTGTGGGTTCATAGTTTTGAAAAAATTTTCAGCCAACTGGGCATCTTCAAATATATGTGTTGTATTATTAACTATAAGTGAGTTTGGAGGGATAAATTATAGTGGCATGGTGGCCATCCTGTATGAATTTGGTACAGATTGGGGCCAACTCTCTTCTCTTGGAAGCTGTATATGCAGAGAAATCTTGGAAAATTAAAATTTTAGCATTTTCTATGTAGATGGGCTGGTTTTTCCGGAAATATTGTAATATCATATTTTTGTCCTGAAAGTTAAGTAGTCTTGCAATAACCGGTCTAGGGCGATTGCCGTTTTTGTTATCTGAACGGGGGGTGCCTAACCTATGGGCTCTCTCCACCAGAATTGAATGATAGGTTGGAGGAATTTTAAGGGCCTTTGTGAGTGTGTCTGAAATAAAGCAACATAAATCGTCAAATTGTTTGTCTTCTGGAAGACCAATTATCCGAATGTTATATCTTCTGGAGCGGTTTTCCAGATCCTCCAGCCTATCATAAATTTTTTGAGTATTATTGTTCAAACTTTCTAATTTAGAGCTATGCCCTAATGTTAGGTCTTCTAGATCTGATACTCGCTGCTCCATTTCTTGCAGCCTGCTGGAGAATTGTCTAATCTCTTGGGTGAGTGAGGAAATGTCCTGCCTAATCTCTGCCCTAAGAACATCAAATTTAGGTGTAAGTGCTTCTGTAATGCTTGCAACCAGACTCTGTGGGGTAGAGAGTTCCGGCATCGCTATTGTATGGGCTAAGGTTGATTGTGCTTCAGTGGTAGAGTCCTGAGTATTTTTAGGTTTCCTGTCCCTTTGTCTAGCTGCCATATTTGGAGAGGGTGTCTTAGATGCAATAGATACAAATTTATCCATAAGCCACGTGTCTAATTGTGATAGTGACGGGGGAGGGTGTTGGTGAAGGGCCCTTCCAAAAGAGTGGAGGGGGGAAGCCAAGGGGATTGAGTGAAGGTGTGTTCTTATATGAGATTGATCCGGAGAAGTGACAGAATGTGAGGGCACAGTGAGGTGAGGAATAGTGGGAGTAAGTTGTGTTTCAAGAAACAATATTTGTGATCAAGGGTAGTAAGTGAAAAAGTGAGGTGTCGTGTATTTAAGCTAGTTTAAGGTGGCTAATGTGAAGTTCTGTAAAGAATAAATTTAGTCTAATTACCGAAGTAAGTGATAGGGTGTTAGTGCAGGTGACGTTGGGGTGTTTATGATTGTGGCAGAATAGCAATTTTGTGTGATTAGTGAAGGTTACAAATAATAGGATTCTACAATGTGCTTTGTCCCTAGTGTTATAGCCGAAGCAGACAATTACATAATTCTTTGATATGGGAGTAAGGGGATTTTAGGCAGATGCTCAGTTCCTCTCTTCTTCAGAAGATAGGGGGTTTCTAATCTGCTAAGGAATAGCAGTATAGGTTGGTCACTCTCTATATAAGTTGATTCTAGATATCAGCACTAGATTATTTTAACAAGTACTCTGGTTATAGATTTCTTATAGAAATAGTCAGGTTTTCTGTGTGTTTAAATTTTATAATTTCAACTACAGAAAGATACAGGTGAAAAGACCAGGGATTTTCATTTAGCCCACAAGTAATATGAGAGACTTTATGACAAATGTTTTTTAAACAGTAACATTTCTATGGTAAGATTTGAAGTTTTGCTTTACAAACAGTGGTCTAATGGGTAGTAGTACTGTATAGGTAGCCAAGGTAGGTAATAGTTATTCGCTCTCTTAGTGATAACAGAGCCTATGAGCAGTTTTGGAGAAGAAAGCGTTTAGAGAGTTGTGTTCATAATGTGTGAGGTAAACAGAAGAAATGGAGACAGTGTGGTATCGTCTTAGAGTAATGTACTGATCCTATCTAAGGAGTATAATTTTACTTGTGTATTTCTATATGCACCAATATCATTAATTGGCAGTAGTATAGGGCTAATAAAATATTGGCCAAGCAGCTTTTTATAGGCCTATATAGTGCTAGGGTAATAATTACTAGTTTGTAGGTATAGGTGTGGCCCCTTTATTAGTAATAATAGGCCAGTGTTGCTGGGTAGAACTCAGGCTCAACATACATTTAAGATCCTATATAGTGACAATCTAGTAATGTAGTCATGTTGTTCATAGGGATTTATAAAAAGATCTAAAGCTATAGCCTTATGTTATAATAGAGAAAGAGCAAAATTATAATACTCTTATAAGATTATAAGTGCAGTATCAGCATAGTTATATTAGAGCATTTCTCAAAGTGATTTCTTTTTTTTCTCTTTTTTTTTTTTTTCTCTCTTTTTCTATGTTTAAGAAGCACTGAGAGAGACGGGAGTCATACGAATTATGTCCATATATCTAAGTTCTGCACATTTTTTTAACAGATATAATAAAGTCCCAGGTTGAATTCTTGGTAATTTGCGGTTCAGTGTTTTTTCCCCTTTGTTTTCTTCCCTTCTTTTCTGATTCCCTTCCCTTACTTTTGCCCAAAGTCTTGTCATAGAAGGTGTTAATAGCCGGCCTTAGGGTATTAGCCTAATTAGGAAGGTTTTTTCCTCCCTTTCCTTTTTCTTCCCTTTTTCCCTTTCTTTAAAGAGTACAGAGCCAATACAGTTCAAGCAAGTGCATTAATGGCAATTTACTTGTAATAAATAATTGACATGCAGGGAGGTTGTATTCGGGAAACAAACAGAAGCAAGAGGACATAAGAATGAGTCAATCTGATACTTTACCGGCCCCTGGCCAAAGATAAGGGATGTCCGTGGAGATTTCCTTGAGAGACCGGTCTCCCCCTACACGCAGCACCGGTGGGAGGGGGAGCACTCAGTCGGCAGAGGTAGGCAAGGAAGTTCCAAAGACCATTGCACGCCAGAACCAGTCCGGAGAGACTGCAGGAGGAATCACCGCGATTCAAGACAGGACCAGCAGCGCAGCAGATGGACGTGACCCGGGCCCCTCACGCAGCACCGGTGGGAGGGGACGTCCGGGCCAATGGGGAGCAGCGCCCCGTGGATCCCTGCGCCTTCTCACCGTCCCGTCGTCAGGGACGCCGCGGCTCGGTGCATCCAGTGTGCCGCACTCGCCCAAGGTCCTCCAGGCGGCCAGGAGCTCCCACCTCAGAACCAGGTAAGAGTGCCGGGGCAAAAGGAAAAGCTGTACCAGGGATCAGTGCCGGGATGCGCTGTTAGGTTCAGCTCCACTGCCACAGATTGTTAAGGGATAAGAGTAGGTTAAAGTCCCAGGTGGCTGAGGTCCCCGGTGTCAGGCATGTCTTGTTTTATGTTTAGGCAGGTGAGGGCATTCTGCATTTAAAGCTGGTAGGGCTTTATACGTGCATCACTGTTAGAAAAGAGGTAGTTTGGGCAGTAACGGCGTTAAGTCTGGACAGCAGGCAGAGAGTCGTCATCTTTATTTTTGTCCTCCTTCCCAGCTTTCTGCCAAGATATGGCAATTTTAATTAAATCTCTGCTGGAGAATGGTAGGAGAGATTAGGTCCTTGTATGGCTGCTACGTGCAGCAAAGTGCAATGGAGTGGCACCAGAGGGGATTCCGGTAGCGGTAGTTCTGGCTAATGCAAGCCGCCCAGGGTCCCAGGGCTTGGGCGCAGAGTTCCCGCCAGTGAGCTTGCAGGAGAGGTGAGCCGGAGCAGGTGTCTCACATGACCATTCACCTGGGCTCCTCCTCCGGAAGTCTCCCTAGAGCATGCAATTTCTAGAGCATGCAATTTTTCCAGAGATTTGTCTTTTAAGAAACTTGCGGACAAACCTTTATCTAAACCATCCTGAAGAAATATAAGTCTTCCAGACTCTATAATATATCTCTCTAGATACAGATTTACGAGCCCGTCACATAGTATCAATCACAGAGTCAGAGAAACCTCTTTGACCAAGAATCAAGCGTTCAAACTCCACACCTTAAAATTAAGGTTTTGAGATCCTGATGGAAAAAAGAACCTTGAGACAGAAAGACTGGTCTTAACGGAAGAGTCCACAGCTGGCAAGAGGCCATCCGGACAAGATCCACATACCAAAACCTGTGAGACCATGCTGGAGCTACCAGCAGGACAAACGAGCATTCCTTTAGAATATTGGAGAATACCCTTGGAAGAAGAACTAGAGGCGGAAAGATATAGGCAGGATGACACTTGTAAGGAAGAGATAATGCATCCACTGCCTCCGCCCAAGGATCCCGGGATCCAGACAGATACCAGGGAAGTTTCTTGTTTAGATGAGAAGCCATCAGATCTATTTCTGGGAGTTCCCACATTTGAACAATCTGAGGAAATACCTCTGGGTGAAGACCATTCGCCCAGGTGCAACGTTTGGCGACTGAGATAATCCACTTTCCAATTGTCCATACCTGGGATATGAACCGCAGAGATTAGACAGGAGCTGGATTCCGCCCAAACCAAAATTCGAGATACTTCTGTCATAGCCAGAGGACTGAGAGTCCCTCCTTGATGATTGATGTATGCCACAGTTGTGACATTGTCTATCTGAAAACAAATGAACAACTCTCTCTTCAGAAGAGGCCAAGACTGAAGAGCTCTGAAAATTGCACGGAGTTCCAAAATATTGATCGGAAATCTCACCTCCTGAGATTCCCAAACCCCTTGTGCCGTCAGATACCCCCACACAGCTCCCCAACCTGTAAGACTTGCATCTGTTGAGATTATAGTCCAGGTCGGAAGAACAAAGAAGCCCCCTGAACTAAACGATGGTGATCTGTCCACCATGTCAGAGAGTGTCGTATAATCGGTTTAAAGATATTAATTGAGATATCTTTGAGTAATCCCTGCACCATTGGTTCAGCATACAGAGCTGAAGAGGTCGCATGTGAAAACGAGCAAAGGAGATCGCATCTGATGCGGCAGTCCTAAGACCTAAAATTTCCATGCATAAGGCTACCAAAGGGAATGATTGTGACTGAAGGTTTTGACAAGCTGATATCAATGTTAAACTTCTCTTGTCTGACAAGGACAGAGTCATAGACACTGAATCTATCTAGAAACCTAAAAAGGTTACCCTTGTCTGAGGAATCAATGAACTGATTGGTAAATTGATCCTCCAACCATGAACTTGAAGAAACACCACAAGTCGATTCGTATGAGATTCTTCGAAAATGAGAAGACTGAGCAAGTACCCAGATATCGTCCAATAAGGAAATACCAAAACCCTGTTCTCTGATTACAGAAAGAAGGGCACCGAGAACCTTTGAAAAAATTCTTGGAACTGAGGCTAGGCCAAACGGTAGAGCCACAAAACTGGTAATGCTTGTCTAAAAAGAGAATCTCAGACACTAAAAGTGATCTGGATGAATCGGAATATGCAGATACACATCCTGTAAATCTATTGTAGACATATAATGCCCTTGCTAAACAAAAACAGAATTTATGTTTACCTGATAAATTTCTTTCTCCAACGGTGTGTCCGGTCCACGGCGTCATCCTTACTTGTGGGATATTCTCTTCCCCAACAGGAAATGGCAAAGAGCCCAGCAAAGCTGGTCACATGATCCCTCCTAGGCTCCGCCTACCCCAGTCATTCGACCGACGTTAAGGAGGAATATTTGCATAGGAGAAACCATATGGTACCGTGGTGACTGTAGTTAAAGAAAATAAATTATCAGACCTGATTAAAAAACCAGGGCGGGCCGTGGGCCCGACACACCCTTGGAGAAAGAAATTTATCAGGTAAACATAAATTCTGTTTTCTCCAACAAAGGTGTGTCCGGTCCACGGCGTCATCCTTACTTGTGGGAACCAATACCAAAGCTTTAGGACACGGATGAAGGGAGGGAGCAAATCAGGTCACCTAAATGGAAGGCACCACGGCTTGCAAAACCTTTCTCCCAAAAATAGCCTCAGAAGAAGCAAAAGTATCAAACTTGTAAAATTTGGTAAAAGTGTGCAGTGAAGACCAAGTCGCTGCCCTACATATCTGATCAACAGAAGCCTCGTTCTTGAAGGCCCATGTGGAAGCCACAGCCCTAGTGGAATGAGCTGTGATTCTTTCGGGAGGCTGCCGTCCGGCAGTCTCGTAAGCCAATCTGATGATGCTTTTAATCCAAAAAGAGAGAGAGGTAGAAGTTGCTTTTTGACCTCTCCTTTTACCGGAATAAACAACAAACAAGGAAGATGTTTGTCTAAAATCCTTTGTAGCATCTAAATAGAATTTTAGAGCGCGAACAACATCCAAATTGTGCAACAAACGTTCCTTCTTTGAAACTGGTTTCGGACACAGAGAAGGTACGATAATCTCCTGGTTAATGTTTTTGTTAGAAACAACTTTTGGAAGAAAACCAGGTTTAGTACGAAAAACCACCTTATCTGCATGGAACACCAGATAAGGAGGAGAACACTGCAGAGCAGATAATTCTGAGACTCTTCTAGCAGAAGAAATCGCAACTAAAAACAAAACTTTCCAAGATAATAACTTAATATCAACGGAATGTAAGGGTTCAAACGGAACCCCCTGAAGAACTGAAAGAACTAAATTGAGACTCCAAGGAGGAGTCAAAGGCTTGTAAACAGGCTTGATTCTAACCAGAGCCTGAACAAAGGCTTGAACATCTGGCACAGCTGCCAGCTTTTTGTGAAGTAATACCGACAAGGCAGAAATCTGTCCCTTCAGGGAACTTGCAGATAATCCTTTTTCCAATCCTTCTTGAAGGAAGGATAGAATCCTAGGAATCTTAACCTTGTCCCAAGGGAATCCTTTAGATTCACACCAACAGATATATTTTTTCCAAATTTTGTGGTAAATCTTTCTAGTTACAGGCTTTCTGGCCTGAACAAGAGTATCGATAACAGAATCTGAGAATCCTCGCTTCGATAAAATCAAGCGTTCAATCTCCAAGCAGTCAGCTGGAGTGAAACCAGATTCGGATGTTCGAACGGACCCTGAACAAGAAGGTCTCGTCTCAAAGGTAGCTTCCAAGGTGGAGCCGATGACATATTCACCAGATCTGCATACCAAGTCCTGCGTGGCCACGCAGGAGCTATCAAGATCACCGACGCCCTCTCCTGATTGATCCTGGCTACCAGCCTGGGGATGAGAGGAAATGGCGGGAACACATAAGCTAGTTTGAAGGTCCAAGGTGCTACTAGTGCATCCACTAGAGCCGCCTTGGGATCCCTGGATCTGGCCCCGTAGCAAGGAACTTTGAAGTTCTGACGAGAAGCCATCAGATCCATGTCTGGAATGCCCCACAGGTGAGTGACTTGGGCAAAGATTTCCGGATGGAGTTCCCACTCCCCCGGATGCAATGTCTGACGACTCAGAAAATCCGCTTCCCAATTTTCCACTCCTGGGATGTGGATAGCAGACAGGTGGCAGGAGTGAGACTCCGCCCATAGAATGATTTTGGTCACTTCTTCCATCGCTAGGGAACTCCTTGTTCCCCCCTGATGGTTGATGTACGCAACAGTTGTCATGTTGTCTGATTGAAACCGTATGAACTTGGTCCTCGCTAGCCGAGGCCAGGCCTTGAGAGCATTGAATATCGCTCTCAGTTCCAGAATATTTATCGGTAGAAGAGATTCTTCCCGAGACCAAAGACCCTGAGCTTTCAGGGATCCCCAGACCGCGCCCCAGCCCATCAGACTGGCGTCGGTCGTGACAATGACCCACTCTGGTCTGCGGAACGTCATCCCTTGAGACAGATTGTCCAGGGACAGCCACCAACGGAGTGAGTCTCTGGTCCTCTGATTTACTTGTATCTTCGGAGACAAGTCTGTATAGTCCCCATTCCACTGACTGAGCATGCACAGTTGTAATGGTCTTAGATGAATGCGCGCAAAAGGAACTATGTCCATCGCCGCTACCATCAACCCGATCACTTCCATGCACTGAGCTATGGAAGGAAGAGGAACGGAATGAAGTATCCGACAAGAGTCTAGAAGTTTTGTTTTTCTGGCCTCTGTTAGAAAGATCCTCATTTCTAAGGAGTCTATAATTGTTCCCAAGAAAGGAACCCTTGTTGACGGGGATAGAGAACTCTTTTCCACGTTCACTTTCCAGCCGTGAGATCTGAGAAAGGCCAGGACAATGTCCGTGTGAGCCTTTGCTTGAGGAAGGGACGACGCTTGAATCAGAATGTCGTCCAGGTAAGGTACTACAGCAATGCCCCTTGGTCTTAGCACCGCTAGAAGGGACCCTAGTACCTTTGTGAAAATCCTTGGAGCAGTGGCTAATCCGAAAGGAAGCGCCACGAACTGGTAATGTTTGTCCAGGAATGCAAACCTTAGGAACCGATGATGTTCCTTGTGGATAGGAATATGTAGATACGCATCCTTTAAATCCACCGTGGTCATGAATTGACCCTCCTGGATGGAAGGAAGAATAGTTCGAATGGTTTCCATCTTGAAAGATGGAACCTTGAGAAACTTGTTTAAGATCTTGAGATCTAAGATTGGTCTGAACGTTCCCTCTTTTTTGGGAACTATGAACAGATTGGAGTAGAACCCCATCCCTTGTTCTCTTATTGGAACAGGATGAATCACTCCCATTTTTAACAGGTCTTCTACACAATGTAAGAACGCCTGTCTTTTTATGTGGTCTGAAGACAACTGAGACCTGTGGAACCTCCCCCTTGGGGGAAGTCCCTTGAATTCCAGGAGATAACCCTGGGAGACTATTTCTAGCGCCCAAGGATCCAGAACATCTCTTGCCCAAGCCTGAGCGAAGAGAGAGAGTCTGCCCCCCACCAGATCCGGTCCCGGATCGGGGGCCAATATTTCATGCTGTCTTGGTAGCAGTGGCAGGCTTCTTGGCCTGCTTTCCCTTGTTCCAGCCTTGCATTGGTCTCCAAGCTGGCTTGGCTTGAGAAGTATTACCCTCTTGCTTAGAGGACGTAGCACTTTGGGCTGGTCCGTTTTTACGAAAGGGACGAAAATTAGGTCTATTTTTCGCCTTGAAAGGCCGATCCTGAGGAAGGGCGTGGCCCTTACCCCCAGTGATATCCGAGATAATCTCTTTCAAGTCAGGGCCAAACAGCGTTTTCCCCTTGAAAGGAATGTTTAGTAGCTTGTTCTTGGAAGACGCATCAGCCGACCAAGATTTCAACCAAAGCGCTCTGCGCGCCACAATAGCAAACCCAGAATTCTTAGCCGCTAACCTAGCCAATTGCAAAGTGGCGTCTAGGGTGAAAGAATTAGCCAATTTGAGAGCATTGATTCTGTCCATAATCTCCTCATAAGGGGGAGAATCACTATCGAGCGCCTTTATCAGCTCATCAAACCAGAAACATGCGGCTGTAGTGACAGGGACAATGCATGAAATTGGTTGTAGAAGGTAACCCTGCTGAACAAACATCTTTTTAAGCAAACCTTCTAATTTCTTATCCATAGGATCTTTGAAAGCACAACTATCCTCTATGGGTATAGTGGTGCGTTTGTTTAAAGTAGAAACCGCTCCCTCGACCTTGGGGACTGTCTGCCATAAGTCCTTTCTGGGGTCGACCATAGGAAACAATTTTTTAAATATGGGGGGAGGGACGAAAGGAATACCGGGCCTTTCCCATTCTTTATTAACAATGTCCGCCACCCGCTTGGGTATAGGAAAAGCTTCTGGGAGCCCCGGCACCTCTAGGAACTTGTCCATTTTACATAGTTTCTCTGGGATGACCAACTTGTCACAATCATCCAGAGTGGATAATACCTCCTTAAGCAGAATGCGGAGATGTTCCAACTTAAATTTAAATGCAATTACATCAGGTTCAGCCTGTTGAGAAATGTTCCCTGAATCAGTAATTTCTCCCTCAGACAAAACCTCCCTGGCCCCCTCAGATTGGGTTAGGGGCCCTTCAGAGATATTAATATCAGCGTCGTCATGCTCTTCAGTAACTAAAACAGAGCAGCCACGCTTACGCTGACAAGGGTTCATTTTGGCTAAAATGTTTTTGACAGAATTATCCATTACAGCCGTTAATTGTTGCATAGTAAGGAGTATTGGCGCGCTAGATGTACTAGGGGCCTCCTGAGTGGGCAAGACTCGTGTAGACGAAGGAGGGAATGATGCAGTACCATGCTTACTCCCCTCACTTGAGGAATCATTTTGGGCATCATTGTCATTATCACATAAATCACATTTATTTAAATGAACAGGAATTCTGGCTTCCCCACATTCAGAACACAGTCTATCTGGTAGTTCAGACATGTTAAACAGGCATAAACTTGATAATAAAGTACAAAAAACGTTTTAAAATAAAACCGTTACTGTCACTTTAAATTTTAAACTGAACACACTTTATTACTGCAATTGCGAAAAAACATGAAGGAATTGTACAAAATTCACCAAATTTTCACCACAGTGTCTTAAAGCCTTAAAAGTATTGCACACCAAATTTGGAAGCTTTAACCCTTAAAATAACGGAACCGGAGCCGTTTTAACACTTTAACCCCTTTACAGTCCCTGGTATCTGCTTTGCTGAGACCCAACCAAACCCAAAGGGGAATACGATACCAAATGACGCCTTCAGAAAGCCTTTTCTAAGTATCAGAGCTCCTCTCACATGCGACTGCATGCCATGCCTCTCAAAAACAAGTGCGCCACACCGGCGCGAAAATGAGGCTCTGCTTATGCTTTGGGAAAGCCCCAGAGAAATAAGGTGTCTAATACAGTGCCTGCCGATATTATAATATCAATATACCCAGATAAAATGATTCCTCAAGGCTAAATATGTTTTAAAAATGAATCGATTTAGCCCAGAAAAGTCTACAATCTTAATAAGCCCTTATGAAGCCCTTATTTACCATCGTAATAAACATGGCTTACCGGATCCCATAGGGAAAAATGACAGCTTCCAGCATTACATCGTCTTGTTAGAATGTGTCATACCTCAAGCAGCAAGAGACTGCACACTGTTCCCCCAACTGAAGTTAATTGCTCTCAACAGTCCTGTGTGGAACAGCCATGGATTTTAGTTACGGTGCTAAAATCATTTTCCTCATACAAACAGAAATCTTCATCTCTTTTCTGTTTCTGAGTAAATAGTACATACCAGCACTATTTTAAAATAACAAACTCTTGATTGAATAATAAAAACTACAGTTAAACACTAAAAAACTCTAAGCCATCTCCGTGGAGATGTTGCCTGTACAACGGCAAAGAGAATGACTGGGGTAGGCGGAGCCTAGGAGGGATCATGTGACCAGCTTTGCTGGGCTCTTTGCCATTTCCTGTTGGGGAAGAGAATATCCCACAAGTAAGGATGACGCCGTGGACCGGACACACCTATGTTGGAGAAAGGCAGGATAGTCCTACAGTAACCATCTTGAATGTTGGTATCCTTACATAACGATTCAATATTGATAGATCCGGAACTGGTCTGAAGGAATTGACCTTCTTTGGTACAATGAAGAGATAAAATAAAACCCCAGCCCCTGTTCCAGAACTGGAACTGGCATAATTACTCCAGCCAACTCTAGATCTGAAAACACATTTCAGAAATGCTGAGCCTTTGCTGTGTTAACTGGGACACGGGAAAGAAAAAAAATCTCTTAGCAGGAGGCCTTAACTGAAGCCAATTCTGTACCTTTCTGAAACAATGTTCTGAAACCAGAAATTGAGAACTGAATTGATCAAAATTTCTTTGAAGAAAACGTAATCTGCCCCATACCAGCTGAGCTGGAATAAGGTCCGCACCTTCATGGGTACTTAGGAGCTGGCTATAGGTTTTCTATAAGGCTTGGATATATTCCAAACTGGAAATAGTTTCCAAACTGATACCGCTCCTGAGGATGAAGGATCAGGCTTTTGTTCCTTATTGTGAGGAAAGGAACGAAAATGATTATTAGACCTAAATTTACCTTAGATTTTTTATCCTTTGGTAAAAAAGTTCCCTTCCTTCCAGAAACAGTTGAGATAATAATTTATTACCCTGGAAAGAAAGGGAAAGCAAAGTTGACTTAGAAGACATATCAGCATTCCAAGTTTAATCCATAAAGCTTTTCTAGCTAAAATAGCTAGAGACATATACCTGACATCAACTCTAATGATATCAAAAGATGGTATCACCAATAAAATTATTAGCATGTTATAGAATAATAATAATGCTATAAAATTATGATCTGTTACTTGTTGCGCTAAAGCTTCTAACCAAAAAGTTGAAGCTGCAGCAACATCCGCTAAAAATATAGCAGGTCTAAGAAGATTACCTGAACATAAGTAAGCTTTTCTTAGAAAGGATTCAATTTTCCTATCTAAAGGATCCTTAAATGAAGTACTATCTGCCGTAGGAATAGTAACACATTTAGCAGGAGTAGAGACAGCCCCATAACCTTAGGGATTTTGTCCCAAAAAAACTCTAATCTGTCAGATGGCACAGGATATAATTGCTTAAACGTTTAGAAGGAGTAAAAGAATTACCCAAATTATTCCATTCCCTGGAAATTACTTCAGAAATAGCATCAGGGAGATTAAACACTTCTGGAATAACTACAGGAGATTTAAAAACCTTATTTAAATGTTTAGATTTAGTATCAAGAGGACCAGAATCCTCTATTTCTAATGCAATTAATACTTCTTTAAATAAAGAACGAATAAATTCCATCTTGAACAAATACAAAGATTTATCAGCATCAACCTCTGAGACAGAAACCTCTGAACCAGAAGAACCATTATCAGTATCAGAATGATGATGTTCATTTAAAAATTCATCTGAAAAAAGAGAAGTTTTAAAAGACTTTTATGTAAACTAGAAGGAGAAATAACAGACATAGCCTTCTTAATGGATTTAAAAAATAAAATCTCTTATGTTTATCAGGAACACTCTGAAAATTAGATGTTGACGGAACAGCAACAGGTAATGCAACAGTACTAAAGGAAATTTTATCTGCATTAATAAGTTTGTCATGACATGCAATACAAACAACAGCTGGAGAAACAGATACCAAAAATTAAAGCAGATACACTTAGCTTGGTAGCTCCAGCACTAGACAGCGATTTTCCTGTAGTATCTTCTGACTCAGATGCAACGTGAGACATCTTGCAATATGTAAGAGAAAAAACAACATATAAAGCAAAATTGATCAAATTCCTTAAATGACAGTTTCAGGAATGGGAAAAAATGCCAAAGAACAAGCTTCTAGCAACCAGAAGCAATGAAAAAATAAGACTTAAATAATGTGGAGACAAAAGCGACGCCCTTATTTTTTAGCGCCAAATAAGACGCCCACATTATTTGGCGCCTAAATGCTTTTGGCGCCAAAAATGACGCCACATCCGGAACGCCGACATTTTTGGCGCAAAATAACGTCAAAAAATGACGCAACTTCTGGCGACACGTATGACGCCGGAAACGGAAAAGAATTTTTGCGCCAAAAAAGTCAGCGCCAAGAATGACGCAATAAAATGAAGCATTTTCAGCCCCCGCGAGCCTAACAGCCCACAGGGAAAAAAGAGTCAAATTTTTGAAGGTAAGAAAAAATGATTAATTCAAATGCATTATCCCAAATATGAAACTGACTGTCTGAAAAATAAGGAAAGTTGAACATTCTGAGTCAAGGCAAATAAATGTTTGAATACATATATTTAGAACTTTATAAACAAAGTGCCCAACCATAGCTTAGAGTGTCACAGAAAATAAGATTTACTTACCCCAGGACACTCATCTACATGTTTGTAGAAAGCCAAACCAGTACTGAAACGAGAATCAGCAGAGGTAATGGTATATATAAGAGTATATCGTCGATCTGAAAAGGGAGGTAAGAGATGAATCTCTACGACCGATAACAGAGAACCTATGAAATAGACCCCGTAGAAGGAGATCACTGCATTCAAATAGGCAATACTCTCCTCACATCCCTCTGACATTCACTGCACGCTGAGAGGAAAACCGGGCTCCAACTTGCTGCGGAGCGCATATCAACGTAGAATCTAGCACAAACTTACTTCACCACCTCCATCGGAGGCAAAGTTTGTAAAAACTGAATTGTGGGTGTGGTGAGGGGTGTATTTATAGGCATTTTAAGGTTTGGGAAACTTTGCCCCTCCTGGTAGGAATGTATATCCCATACGTCACTAGCTCATGGACTCTTGCTAATTACATGAAAGAAAAAACTTTACTGATGGGGAAGGAGTATTTAGTGAATGATATCTTAGAAATTAACCAAGAGATGATTCCAAGTAAGATTAAATTACCCTCTCTCTTTCTTGATTCACTATCAAGGTTCTAAAAAGACAAAGAGAAACCAAAACCATACATTATTTGTAAACTGGATAATTATGATGCAATGAATCAGTTTAATTATTATTTTTATTTTTCCAATAACATCATAAAGACTCAGGTTAAATCTCACTATGTTTTAAAGTAGATTAGTTTTCTTTGCATCTGTGAAAGGTGAAGACTAACAATAATGAGCTAGCCACTTAGATGTATAATCTGTCTATAAATCAATTTCTCTAAACAGAAAAAAAAACATTAATAGTGGTGGGTTATACGGCCTATGAATACTAAAGAAAACACCTTTAAGATGTCTAAGGTAGATAGGTATCCCTTTGTAAATCCCTACCACTTCCTGCTTGACTTTGTTCATACACAATGTTTTTTGCAATCTAGACCTTAATTAACCATGGTTTCTAGTTTGCTTGGGATAAGTGTGATTGGATGATGGCTGTCACATGATATAGGGGGCCAGCAAATAGGGAAAAACAAAGATGTCAGAAAAAAATCTATCACTTATCTGAGATTCGGAGTGCGTGTTATTGCACCTTTTTTAATTTTTCATTTGTTAATTATGCAATTCTACTGTATTTAATGGTCCTTTAAGAATCTTCTTTAATTTAAACCAACTTCATACAGAGTACTATGTAATGTATGACCTACTATACATGACATAGGCGAATACAATGTATGGCTTCCAGAACAAAGCAAGGATTCATTTGGGACAAAAGATTTAATTCTCACCGGAGGAGCACCAGACCGCAGTCTCTCTGCTATAAATTCATCCATCAGATCTGGAATGTTGGAACTAATTTCATTTTCCAGGTCATTAACATGAGTGCCTAAATCTTCTTTGTTGGCTAGAAAAGAAACCCATAAGATAATGTTATTGGTGAATTAATGCCAGGGGAAAGATAACATAAGTATGGAAACATAGAAATAAAATAAATTATCCATACACTTGCTAACAAGGCAGCATGCAGTTAGGAGGGAATATCACCAGTGCAGCTGCTATAGTGTTAAGTAAATTCTAATTAGTAAATACTGATTCTCCTATGTTTCCACTAAAAAAGCAAGAGTTAGTCAAATTTGGCAGAAATTCCAGAAGCAAGGACATTTCTTGGAGTAGAAAGAAAAGGGTAAGGAGGGTGTTTAATATTTGTTGTGATTTTCATTTTACTAATACTTAAAGTGTTGTTAAGACACTACCTGGCATAGTAACCTATTTTTAAACCTGCATTACAACAGAAAGATACTGAATTATAGTAATGAGAAAAAACCAATTGTACCTTCCTTTCTATTTCATGTATCCATCACGAGTAAGCCACCATGTTTTCACGTTATAATTCCACAGTATTGTTACCTCTTTAAACACTTACTTTTAACAGCTACAATTCAAAATAATGTGTCTAGTACTGCTAAAACATAGTTATTTTATTTTATAATTGAAAGTGCTAAGATATGCAAGGGACATTAGTGAGAGAACCTCTGAAATGATTACGTAAAATGGTAAAAATCTGGAAAACAAACACAGATCATCAATAAAGTACCAAAACCGAAGACGTAGTACAAAAAGCTCTTTTATAAAGTCTTGCAAACCATGAGGTCTATTCTAATTCATTCGAAGAGCCGTGTAAAGTGTCTCTCAAAGGTTTTCATGTTTGAGGTCAATCCAATTCATTAAAAATAATAATAATAATAATAATAATAAATAAAACAATAGCTAACTTCACCAATTACTTTGAATTGGAAGTACACAACAATGGTAAGACCATGCTTAGTGCAGCTTTTCTACATGTTTTTTGGAATTCTCTAATTAAAGAGCTCTGCACACCTGAAAGCCTAATTTGACTTGTGACTACTTTGTTTATGCCATAACTTAATTTTTGCTCACGCTTATTTCAGAAAATAATAATAAAAAGTGAAAAATATAGCACAAAAGTACAATTTTAAATAACGGGACCAGTACACAAAATACCATCATCACAATGTTTATTTGTGATTGCAATTAACTTTTAATTTCAAAATGATATGAAGTTTGTGATTTACAAACCTCATAAGGAAAAACAAAAATCCCCTGCATTCAAAACCCCCAGTCATTTACATTAACTCAATTAGTCATCATATTTTACTTTGCCACTCACTAAGTATATTGCTTCTGTGAAAAGCCATGGGAAAGCCTTTTTCTTACAATCTCCTCCAAACTACCTGTTATATTCTCTAATATTATATAAGCAGGTCAACAGTTTTTCCCATTTAAAAACACAGCTAATCAAATTGTTTAGAATGGCTTTGCATGCTTTATTATTCCAAAACTCTTTTGATGTACTAGAAAATCTTGCTATCACGCTATTGATAATACAGCTAAAATGTATAAAACATACAATAAATACATTCATTTTTATGACGGTGCAGTCTGGTATCCTATGTATTTCATAACCTATGTTTATTTAAGAGGAAAAGGTACGCAGCTTGATAACTGGCTTAAAAGTGTTTTTGATGGGAATATATTTGAACTAAACAATCTATTATCACTGCAGAGAATAATTGTATTGACTGTATTGGTTAATCCCATCTAAATAAGAGTAATAAACTAAATACACCAAATGAGAGGGATAACGAGGGCTCATCATAAAGATAATTAGTTTTTAGTTAGTAAACTCTCAGGTACAAATAATACACAAAGTGTATGGAAACAGCTGTGTTACGTACAGCTTTCTAGCACCCAATATAAAACCCCAACTTTTTATTTCATGATACAGATATATACAATTGTAAAACAACAACTTTCCAATTTACTCCGGTTATCAAATTTGCTTCATTCTCTTGATATCCTTTGTTGAAGTAGCAGCAATGCATGGTCACCACTGGGAGCTTGCTAAACACATTGGGTGAGCCAATGACAAGAGGCCTTTGTGTGCAATTACTAATCAACAGCTAACTCCCAGTAGTGCAATTGCTGTTCCTGAGCCTTTTCAACAAAGGAATACGAAGAGTGCAAAGCAAATTAGAAAAACACATTAACTGAAAGGTCTCTTAAAATTGCACGCTGTATCCAAAATCCTAAACGTTAAATATTGACTTTACTGTACCTTTAAATGGATTTTTACATTTTTAAGTTAAAAACAGTAATATTTGTGAGGATATGGGTTTAGTTCTTGAACCTGAAAATCTTTCTTAGTGGTAGGTAAATGATAGTGCCATTTAGTGCTCAAGACAAGTACACTACTAAGTATGGTCTTGGTACATTTGATAACAGAAGTACGTTGGAAAGCTTTGTTGTTTTTTAAATTGTATTCTCTATCAGAATCATGAAAGTTCCCTTTTTTATTTCTGTGTCCTATAAATAATTTATTTTTGAATGGATGGCCTTGTCATTCACATTGCATATCTTAAAGGGAACAGTTTAGAGAAAATAATAATAATTTAAATTAAAAAAAAACTCCAAACCAAATTCCATTTGTTTTAACTCACTCCATTCAAGCAAATATATTATACTCAATGGCAAGCCCCTCACAAAGAATGTGACTAACTAGATCTAATTCTATCATTATAAAAGGACCTGCCAACTACTTTAGGTTTAAAGGGATACTAAACCCAATTTTTTTCTTTAATGATTTAGATAGAGCAGGTCATTTAAGGCAACTTTCTAATTTACTGCTATTATTAATTTTTATTTGTTCTCTTGCTATCTTTATTTAAAAGGAAAGAATGTAAAGCTTAGGAGCCGGCCCATTTTAGGTTCAGCACCCTGGATAGCGCTTGCTTTTTGGTGACTATATTCAGCCACCCAATAATCAAGCATAACCCAGGTTTTGAACCAAAAATAGTCCGGCTACTAAGCTTTACCATTCTAGCATTTAAATAGAGATAGCATTACAACAAAGTAAAATTGATAATAGGAGTAAATTAGAAAGTTGCTTAAAATTGCATCCTCTATCTGAATCATTAAAGAAAAATTTGGGATTTAGTATCCCTTTAACCCCTTAACGACCAATGACTTATGGGGTACATCCTGCAAAAAAAATGCAGTTAAAGACCGAGGACGTACCCCGTAAGTTGTTGGTCTTTGAAAGTGGTGGAAGATTCCAGCCGCTTTCCCTTTATTGCAGTGATGCCCTCTCTGTATACAGAGAGGGCATCACTGAAATAACAGGAAAATGCCCTCTCTGTATCGGACATGGATGGCCGTGATCATTGGTGGGTGGGCGGCTATCGATGGCGGGATGTCGTCAGAGGGGGGCAGGATCGTGGGCAGAGTCACTGGGAGCGCGCGCGTGCACAGGGCGGGAGCGGGTGAGACCCGCTACACAATGGAACATTTGCCCCAAAAAGTGGGAGATTGGAGGGAAGGAATTATGATCAAAGGGATTTGAGAGGGGGTGGGGGAGCTACACTACAGAAAAATAGGTAATAAAATGAAAAAAAAATACATTTTATTGTAAACTGGGTACTGGCAGACAGCTGTCAGTACCCAAGATGGCGCAAATAAGGTAGAGGGGGAGGGTTAGAGAGCTGTTGGGGGGGGGGGGAATCAGGGAGGTTGGGGGTAAGGGGGATCCTACACAGCATAATATGTTGTTTTAAAAAAAATAATATAAATATATATATATATATAAATGATACCATTTATTTTAGTACTGGCAGACAATTGTGGGGTGGGGGAGAAAAGAGCTGTTTGGGAGGGATCAGGTGTGATGCGTCAGGTGGGAGGCTGATCTCTACACTGAAGCTAAAATTAACCCTGCAAGCTCCCTACAAGCTACCTAATAAACTCCTTCACGGCTGGGCATAATACACCTGTGGTGCACAGCGGGATTTAGCGGCCTTCTAATTACCAAAAAACAACGCCAAAGCCATATATGTCTGTTATTTCTGAACAAAGGGGATCCCAGAGAAGCATTTACAACCATTTGTGCCATAATTGCACAAGCGGTTTGTAAATAATTTCAGTTAGAAACCTAAAATTGTGAAAAAATTAACTTTTTCTTTATTTGATCGCATTTGGCGGTGAAATGGTGGCATGAAATATACCAAAATGGGCCTAGATCAATACTTGGGGTTGTCACAAACCAAAAAGAGAAATAACGACGGCACTACATAGGCAGTTGCCCTAGGTAATTTATGTGAAATAAAACCTTATATAAGGCTGATTATTGGTTAATTACTGGGCGGGTGCTGTACACTATATAGAAATGCTATGCAAAGGCGATTCAGTACAAGACTGAGAAGGAGTGTACATGTATAGCACTCAACATGCCAGTGTCCTCAAACACTAGATTAAGTGAGAGCTATAATAAATAGCAGAACAAGCATGTGTAAGTATGTAAGTCTGGTTCGAGTTATATAAAACTTAACTTTTGTTGATAAAATACACATAAAAAGGGAAAACACACATCCCTAAATGTTAAAAACACAGTGACGGCTGATCCGGAAAGGATAATGGAGTCCTGGGGAAAACTATCAGTAGCAGGTCCTATTGGGGATGCGATATATGACGTCACTACATTTTCGGCCTATAAAAGTCTGAAGTAGAGCCGGCCGCCCCACCTTTGAAAAAGCTCTATAGCGAAACATGTCAGGGGGAGAAGGGACTTGGCGTCTCTCTCCGGCTTTGTATATGTTGTTTTAACTGCAGTCCCGGCGTTCTGGTTGTCCAAATATTAGAAAGTAATGGCTACCTATTTAACTTTACAATAATAGTTATAGTATTTATGGCTTGCCATTATATTAGTGGGTGATTATTCCAAAATTTACTATATAATTGAAACCTTGCCAATTTTACTCTAAGTGGCGTTGTTTTAGTGGTAATCGATTCTATAATACTACGATATTTGTCCGGATTCCGGACACCACCAATATTAGTGGTTTATTTATAATCAATCTGTGCAAATACAGAACATTATTCAGGATAAATCCCCCCCTCGTTTTATATAAAAATCAATCATACATATTCGATATAATAATGAGAGTGAGAGATATATATAGCCGTGACTCCTTTGTCACATCTACCTTGTGGAATAGTATATTATAATTTAATGTGGGGTTTCTAATTAATTCAGTAAACCGAACGGTATTTAAGTCATCAAAGTGAATCACACTGACTTTTTTTATAAATGAATTTACCTATTCTTGCTTAACACTTACAACAACACCAGTATGGTATTATAGTGAAATTCATACCCTCTGAGTACTGATACCACACCTGGATAATGGTTGTGTAATAAAATATCTGTGAACCATACATTTATTACTAGAGTTTACAACCGCATGTATGATCACTATTCCAGGGTGACATCTTTGATATGATTCCCTATCTATGTGTCCTGCAATACCTAATATTTATCTGTTCCCTTATTCAATATCAGGGGTGTACATAGCATACAGAACAAAGATTTATAAATCTCGGGTCCTAATATATCATTCCCCAACTAGGGGATTTATCAATTCATCTGAACGTGGACACATTACCTTTACGGTGGGGAACAGTGCATTACTAATGAATGTGGGGTTTCTAATTTATTTGGGAAACCAATGATATTTAAGCCACTAAAGTGAATCATATTGATCATTTTCACATATGAATTTACCCACTTTATAACAGTACTATCACGGTATTACAGTGGAAAACATAACCGTAGAGTACAGATATGATATCTAAATAACGGTTATTTAATAATATATTCGAATACTGTATATCCTGATCTCATAATTGTAGGATGATTATTATCCTAGAGTGAAATTAGAGATATAATTCTCTGCTTACGAGGTCCCATAACACCCAGTATTCATTCTTTTACGTAATATCAGGGGCATGTAAAGCATATCTACATTGATCTATACACTACAGGTCTTGACATACAATTCTCTAACAGGGGAATCTATAAATAGAGTGCCATCAGAGATATAATTCCCTACTCACAAGGTTTTATAACATCTAGTATCCTTTTATTTTTTTACGCTATATCTGGGGCATGTTAAGCATATCAACACTGATTGACTAACTTCAGGTCTTGATACATAACTCATTCATTAATTTCTATTTACCTGAATATGAAAGGGTCATTTTGATACTACCTGAGGTGGGGACATATTATTCTGGCTAGCCCATACTAATCCTTGTAGTAACCAGTTCTACATATTTTGGATAATTCTAATCGTATTTTAGGGGAATATTTCTTCCACCTTAGTACTTACATCTATTTCTGTATTTAGATTATCCACCACTGAGTGACAAGAAGTCATTTATTTATATATGTCAGATCCACTCTGACCTACTAATAGTTTTTCCCAGGACTCCATTATAGTTTCCGGATCAGCCGTCACTGTGTTTTTAACATTTAGGGATGTGTGTTTTCCCTTTTTATGTGTATTTTATCAATAAAAGTTAAGTTTTATATGACTAGAAACCAGACTTACATACTTACACATGCTTGTTCTGCTATTTATTATAGCTCTCACTTAATCAAGTGTTTGAGGACACTGGCATGTTGAGTGCTATACATGTACACTCCTCAGTCTTGTACTGAATCGCCTTTGCAATACTTGGGGTTGTCTACTACAATACACTAAAGCAAAAATTAACCCTACAAGCTCCCTACATGCTCCCTGATTAACCCCTTCACTGCTGGGCATAATACACGTGTGGTGCGCAGCGGCATTTAGCGGCCTTCTTATTACCAAAAAGCAACACCAAAGTCATAAATGTCTGCTTTTTTTTTGAACAAAGGGGATCCCAGAGAAGCATAATTTCAGTGAGAAACCTAAAGTTTGTGAAAAAAATTGTGAAAAAGTGAACAATTTTTTTATTTTAACGCATTTGGCGGTGAAATGGTGGCATGAAATATACCAAAATGGGCCTAGATCAATACTTTGGGATGTCTTCTAAAGAAAATGATGTACATGTCAAGGGATATTCAGGGATTCCTGCCAGATATCAGTGTTCCAATGTAACTAGCGCTAATTTTGGGGAAAAAATGGTTTGGAAATAGCAAAGTGCTACTATAACTTGCCCTATAACTTGCAAAGATCATGTAAACATTGGGTATTTCTAAACTCAGGACAAAATTAAGAAACTATTTAGCATGGGTGTTTTTTGGTGGTTGTAGATGTGTAACAGATTTTGGGGTCAAAGTTAAAAAAAAAAAAAAGTGTGTTTACCTCATATTTTATATTTTTTTTTTATAGTAAATTATAAGATATGATGAAAATAATGGTATCTTTAGAAAGTCCATTTAATGGCGAGAAAAATGGTATATAATATGTGTGGGTACAGTAAATGAGTAAGAGGAAAATTACAGCTAAACACAAATACAGCAGAAATTTAAAAATAGCCTTGGTCCCAAACGATCGGAAAATGGAAAAGTGCTGTGGTCCTTAAGGGGTTAAAGGTGCATTTTTGTGCTTTTTGCACAGAAAAACATGTTTACTTTGGCATGGGAATATAACAAATCTTATATAACTGACTTTTTTAAAATAATGGTTTTGAAGGTCTACGCAAATAAAAAAAATAAGCAACAAGATATCTAGACATTTTATTAATCTCTATGTAACCATTTAATACTTAAATAATACCAGCATTTCATTAAAATAGACCAGCTCTGGGACCTTAAAACAATAAGCAAAACATACATACAACAAATATAAAGAAATTTAAAGAAAGAACAGAATCATAATCATTACACCCAATACCTGCATAACAAATACTAAAGATCAAGACCTTTACAAACTCTTTTATGAAGGAAAAATTTAACACTATTTTCTCAGGAAAGCAGTTGTCAGGATCCCTTCAATAATTCCCAGATACCAGCATTCCCAAAGCAACACAAACTGCAAACACTAAACAGCAAATACAAAGACTAACAAGTACAATTTCCGCAGACTCCAGACAAAATATTTGTCTTTAAAAGGATACGATACAAAAATGAAGCATTTGAAAGTGATGCAGAATAAATGTAAAAAGCTGACTAGAAAGAATCACCTGAGCATCTATATGAAAAAAGGAAGATTTTTTCTCAGTAGCCATATTCCATTGTAAAAGGACTTTAAGCAGCCAATCAAAATGCTAGTCCCGGGACTTCCAAGGGAGCGTTCATCTGGCATGTGCACACACAGTCATATTATTTTGCTACTCAGTTTAATTAAGTTTACTATCAAATCTCGCAAGATTTAAATGAAATCTTATAAGATCACAGTAAAGTGTGACATTAGCACTGATGAAGCTGATTGGCCGTTTTTGCTTTCTTTTTCTTTTACAGTAGCTGAAGAATTACTGTTGACAGAGCATTTACTGTTGTGAAATTAAACTTTTTTACATAGAGAAATTCAAGTGATATTTTCTTGACAGTTTTTTCTGCTAGGCTGCATCACTTTAAAGTGATTTAACATATGGGTATTATATCCCTTTAAGTTGTACAAATATCTTATAAATGACATGCCTCAATCTTATTAGTCAAGAAGTTAATTTCCAAGTAAAATTATCATAATTTCTTACAACATGTATTGCAGCTTAAAGTGAAGTTCAAGTCCGCCTCTCTAGTTAACATTTTACACATTTACTTTCGAAAATATTATCATGTTCATTCATCATTTTTCATAAAACTAAGCTTGTCGTTTGAATTTTTAATCTATATTTACCGTCGGTATTGCTGCAATTGTCCGCCCGACATTTATCCGTTTTTGATTGACAGTTTTTCCCACATTCATGACCAATTACTTTACTTCCCCCGTGGCGTCCTGCCCCTTTTCACCATCGTCATCACCCACTATTGCGCATGCGTATTACTGCGTGTCGTCCTAATCGCAATGCTCGTTCACGCTTAGCGCATGCGTATTAGCCAGGATCGCGGAATCTGATACAAATACAATATAACAATGCTCCTGAAAGAAATAAGCGACGGACTGAAATTTTAAACGCATGCGCAAATGAATATATAATGCGCATGCGCATATCGAAGCCCTTGTTGTGCACGAGCTTTGAAGAGACTATTTCAGCTTCTTCTTACGCTAGATACGTCATTGCAGACAAATAAGGAAGTGGACCGGGGGAGGAGTATCAGTCAGAAACATTGGTATTATTTATATTCAATTTTCACGTAATTCATACATTTTTTTTTAAATCTAACTTAGCGACTGTGCTATTGAGAGGTTACTGTTTAAAGGGGTGATGAGCAGTGAGGTAAAATTGAACTTCACTTTAAGGCCAAGAATTACAACAAAGTGAGCTAATTCTGTATTATGTGCTGTGAGATATGGGATTGTTTACAGTGAGTGGAGTTATTACAAAAGATAGTGCAAGTGAACTTATATAGCAACAGCAATATGTGCATGGGGAAGTTCTGATACTGTAGTATATGTTTCAGCAGACAATGTTGCCCAATGACCTAAACACAAGACAGCTTCTAAAACAAATAAAAAATAATGGCTAGCACCCACCAGGCACTTTACCATTTGTTAAAAAAGGACATATTTCTTTAAACCATTATTTTATTATTTAGTCGACAAGACAGAAACATTTGCAAGAGGGGATATTAGTGAAGAAAGCAGAGTTGCTAATATGTAAAGGGGACAATAATTTTGGGTATCAGCCACAGGGAAGCCACATGCAAAAATCCCAGAAAGGGTATCAAAAAGGCACAGGTGAAGTATAAGCAGCAAGTCATCCCAAAAGAAGCTTCTGATTGCTGGCAGCTGGGTTTATTTTGGTTGCAATGCAAAGCCAAACGGGTGTTGCATTTTAGTGCGCTCTGGGAAGTACTCCCAGAGCGGGGGATCTCACCTGCTGCCTTCCTTCCAAAATAGCCCATAACATGACCGTACAGGTCCCTCAGTGGAGCTTCTGCTGCAATCCTTTGCTGCCTCTGTAGGGACACACTGGCTTTGGGTTTTGAGAGAGCATGGACAACAGTTTTATAAACTCCACCTAAAGATGCATGAGTAGGGGGTCTTTCTTGACTACTAGATCTCTGCCTTATACGGCCACTTTCCCTTTGAATTTGTGAGAGAGGACAGGGAACATCAGCATGATCACAGCTTGGCTGGCTAACTCCTGATGCTACTCTGGCCGCACCAAGAGCAGCATATGCAGTCGATTTCCCTTGCTCCACCACAACAGAAGAGTTAGAGCTCAAACCACTTAGCTTCCGTAGTCTGACTCTCCAGTTAAAATCCTTGTTCTCTATGGAATTGGAGAAATGTACCGCCTCAGTAGCTGGGCGGAAAGTAACCTGCACACTGCTGCGTTTCCGACGCATGGCTTTGGCCTTGTGCGTTACAGACTCGCATATGTTTTTTATATTGGCCCCATGTTCACTGGCAGGAGAATGGTGAAACTGAGATGACGTCAAGTCAGTAGCTTCATATTCTTCAGCTGCATGCTGTCTATTAAGGCCTTTCTTTCTATCCCCATGCTCCACACATATTTTAGCATTCTCCCCTTCTTCATCATCCTGAATTCGAACATGCAAGTCCCTTGATCTACCTCCCATTCTCATGCCCCCTGGTTTGCGGCCTACACCCCTCTCTCCCACTAAAATGCTCTCAGTTTGGTCTGAAAGAGCTGCATTATGGACCCCACTTAATAAGTGTGGACCTTCTGATAATTTAGATTGTTCTGCCTGATCAATACAATCAGTTTTGCGGTCCAAGGAAAACTTTATTGCAGGTAGAGCCATAATTTTTTCTAACCCCTCCCCTTGCATATCTTGCTCCTTTAGATACTCTCTAAGATGGGGTAATAAGTCCCCCATGCCTCCCTCTAACTCCTCATACCAGCTCTGCTCTATTGCTGCATTTACAAGGTCAGCTGAGCCAGCCAGCTGGCAGAGATGATCATAAATACTGCCATTAACTTGTGCTAAAGGTGTTTCCTTACAGTTTGCATTAGAACAGGGAGGGTCCAAAGCCTGAGGAGAGGGATGATCTGTGACAGGCACTGCACCTTTAACTCTCTCAGCTGAGAAGGGACCCAGGATATCAGAAGTGCTGCTGCTGCGGGGAAGAGATGAACTATCCTCATTCACTGCTCCAAATGTTTCTGTGGGTGTCTCCTCACTCTGGGAGTAATGCCTTACACGTGGAGCTCGAGGAAGGGATGGGGCATCATCCATATCTGACAGACATGAAAGGAAAGAAGGTACAATGATGATATATGCAACACATGAAAATATTAACTTGATAGGGATATAAGTTAACATATTAAGTTGTGTAGAAAGAAGGCTGTACACACCAAATATGACCATAGAAAAACATACTAAAGCCACAGTCAATAAAATCAGAGCTACCAAATCAATGTGAAGAAAGAAGATTAGATAGTCTTCTTACAAATCCTCCCATTTAATAGGTTATAGCCCTGTTTCTCAACCTGTCTTACAAGTACCTCTGAGGGGACCTGGATCATTGGCAAGAGGTACTAAGTGATTTGATCTTTCATTATTTTCCCCTGGTGCAGTAAGGAAAGCATTCAATGTATCACAGGAATCAGTTTTTCTCAGTTCACCCTAAAGCTTCCCTAACAGGCCAGATTCTAATTTTCTGCCTGACCTGTTCAGCTGCTCACACATTGTGACTGACCTCACCTAGGGAAACCCTTACAATCTGCCTGGTTAGTGAGAAAACACTGATATGAATTGTGCTAGGTAGATCATTAATATAGGGCCACAGTGAAGTATCACAAGCGAAATATGTGATAGTAAAACGTGCCAAATAGAGTTTTCTATACCCAAGTATGTCACAATTAAATGAGCCTGAGCTGAGCTGTGTATGAGCTCAGCTGTGAAGTTAGAAAAAATAGCATAAACAACACTACTTCTCTTATATTTTTCTAATGTAAGGAATACAATATTACTTATCTATTTGTTTGTATGTTTTAAAATAAATGCACACTTGCCTCATTTTTTTTTAACCTAATAATATTGAAATATTTAGGGGTACTTGCTACAAAAAGGTTGAGAAAGACTGGGTTTGAGTACCATTTAATGTCCTACTAAGGATGTGATCAGTCTTCTTTACACACAAAACAAATAGTAGAGCAGCCACTTTTCTTAAAGGGACAGTCTACTTGAAAATTGTTATTGCTTAAACAGATAATCTATTTATTACTTATTCCCCAATTTTGCATAACCAACACTGTTAGATTAATACACCTTTTACCTCTATAATTATCTGCATCTAAGCCCCTGCAGACTGCCCCATATCTAAGTTTTTTTTTAAGCGTTTTACAATCTTGCATTTTAGCCAATTATTGCTGGTTCTTGTAAACACATTCTCCACAGGAGTGAGCACAATGTTATCTATATGGCACACATGAACTAGCACGGTCTGGCTGTAGTGCAAGGTTCTAAAAAACTAAACAAAAGCAATGAGATAAGGAGCGTCCTGCCGGGGCTTAGAAACAGGCAATCTTAGAGGTTATAAAGTATATTAATATAACAGTAATGGTTGTGCAAAGCTGGGGAATGGGTAGTAAAGTGTTAATCTACCTTTTTTAAACAAAAATAAATCAAGTAGTCTTCCCCTTTAAGTACAACTAGCCTTGAATATAATGTATTTATAGGAATGACATAAGAGACATAAGATGCCATTATAGTTAGTATGCAGAGGTTTATATAAAATAATCTACATGCATAAGAAACACAGTTAAAAAGAAGCATTTGCAAACAAACATCTTTCCTCTGTCAGGCTTAGTTACCAGAAGACAAGATGTTCTCAATAGCCAATTCAGCTGAAACTGTGGTAAGCTTAAAAAAACTGCACTGAAAATGTAGCTAAAGATAACATAAAGATAAATAAAGACGTTCAACAGTATAAGAACTCTTCAGAGACTGCAAATGTAAGCATGCAGGGTTTCCACTATATGTATACACATTTTGCAGAATGAAACCAGGCCAATATTTGAGCATGGAGGTATGAATAAAATCAGATGTCTGAGTTAGAGAAGGTAAATAAATTGCTAACATTTTCTAAGCAATGCAGAACATGACATCATATTGAATGTCCATTGTTTAGGATAAAAGTTGAAGTTCTAAATAGGACCAAATGTGTCCAAATGGAGGAGGGCAAAAGCCATTGCATAGCTTGGTATATCTAGAGTCTGATCATTGGAATAGGAAATAGAAGAGTCCTTAAAGGGATGTTAAACAGTAAATAAGGATGTATTCAAAGTGAAGATTAGCCTTAGAATAGTGTAGGTTTTGTTTGTTTTTTTACAATTATATATTAAAAATAAAAATGTAAAGCTTTAAGTTTCTAGAAAAGACTGGGTGCAGCAATGTTTGAACTAGTTTTCTTTGTGGTGATCCCTGTTTTATAGCTGTTCCTAATTGTCTCCAGCAGGGGAAACAGATAAGGGGCAACTTAAGATCAAACATGGCGGCACCCATTACTTTATAGAAATGCAGCAGAATTTAGAAAACTATGCTTTCAGAGCTAAATTACAGGAAAAAGGAACAAAATAAATAATTTAAGTTTATTGTAATATTTTTTTAACTACACAGAATTAAACATTTTATATTATAATCTAATACTGTTTAACATCACTTTAACTCATCCCCTATTAGATGTCATCTGATAGCTCATCGTAAAAGGACATGCTATTCTTTCAACTGACCCATAAACAGTAAAAAAAATTATAATTGTGTGTGTTATGGGGGGTACTTTGAAACACAGCCAAGAGTAAATCACTATACCCTTAAAGGGACATGAAACCCAAAAAAAATTCTTTCATGATTTAGAAAGAGCATGCAATTGTAAACAACTTTCTAATTTACTTCTATTATCTAATTTGCTTCATTTGCTTGATATTCTTTTCTGAAAAGCATATCTAGATATGCTCAGTAGCTGCTGATTGGTAGATGCACATAGATGCCTTGTGTGATTGGCTCACCCATGTGCACTGCTATTTCTTCAAAAAAGTATATCTAAAGAATTAAGCAAATTAGAGAATAGAAGTAAATTGGAATGTTATTTAAAATTGTATTCTCTTCCTGAATCATGAAAGAAAATGTTTGGGTTTAGTGTCCCTTTAAGACAGCTTAGTAAAAACAGTTAAAACTTAGTTAAAATGTCACCACATTTGACCCTCTAGTAAGTATGTGGTCAAATCTCTTTTGTACAAATTCAATTTAGTGACCCGGATATTTACTAGTGGTGATGCTAAATAAGGGTGTAGTTGTTAAAAAATAAAAATATATATTGTTTTGGTCTAAACCGATATTAATATGTGTGAGGCATTTTTTTACCCCATTTCTGAGGAAGCCCCTTACTAGACTTTGTGGCACTTACTGCACTAATGCAAAGGGAAATACAAATGAACTATGTGATGTTAAATGACAGAAAATAGAATGTAGCTGGTGCTTTAATATTTTAGCTAGACAATATTTAAAGGTAACAAATGCATGCTTTACCCATCTCAAAGCAGGAGCAAAATGGTTAATATAGGTGATTAATGCAATATGGATATATCCATGTTTAATTAGTAGAACACATTTGTTTACTACATATATGTTTAAAATGACATATAAAGACATCATAGGCTTAAAAGACACTCAAAACATCAATTGTGACAAATTTTAGTTTAACCACAAATGCATGTTAAATAGTTTTAATCTGTACTATTGCGGATATTCTGATGATCCTGTTTTTCTTCATGAATTATATTATAGCATTCTGCTTCAGGTATTTAAACCTTACACAAAGCAGATCATTTTTAAGTAGAAATTTGTATTAATCAAAACTACAAATATATTATGCAGACTACCCCCTAATTTGCAAATTACCAAATTAACAGTTCAACGCTATATCTAAAATGCATATGGAAAACACAGCCATCTCACAGCCGTTAGTACAGATTAAATACATTCACCAATAATGGATTTAATGGTCATACACTATCCACAAACATAACAATTAGATATAAAATTATCAGGTATCGTGCACAATAAGTTTAAACTGAAAGCAATATAGATAAGAAACCTCTTCTGTCAAACAATCTATACAAGCAGCTTCATGAGTAACACAATCCATGTTTGGTTAGAAGGGCTGCAGACAGAGGGATGAGAGTGCAGACAGAGGTGCCACTACCTGACAGCTCATCGGAAAGCAGAGTGAGAACAATATCAGGCAGTAGGGGTTTGGAAGGATGGATCAAGACAGGTGCACTTTTAGCGCTGCGGATAGAGGCGGATGGCAGGGCACTTTCCCCAATGGATCGGCTCCTCATGGCTTTAAAAAGAAAAGACAGAGACAGGAAAGATCGGGGGAGAAGAGGGACCAGAAAGGAAAGAGAAGTGGCTAATGAGAGAGCTGCAATACCACAACAAGCAGGAAGAAAGTGGACAAAAATGAAAAACAAAAGGGAGAAAGAGCAGATTACTGCATGCTCTAATGTACAGAGATTTGTGAGGTGGGCAAGAAAGGTAAATACAAAGACAGAGATTCCACAAACAGTAACAACAATTCAACACAGAGACACATGAAAGCTGAAACAGAGTAAATACAGGCAAAACTGATGGTTTTGGTATCATTCAATGATCCTATACTTACGCATAGATTATGAGTGGTGCGCCAATTGTAGTGCAAGTGCAATATCGGTTTTAGTTAGGCACCCTAATACTATTTAATAACATAAGGACTGGTGAGGCAAGAGAGGCTGAAGACGCTCTAGGGAGCCTAACAAAAAACGATATTGCACCTGCGCTATAGTTAGCGCACCACTCGTAATCTAGGCGTTAGTGTCACACTACAGCTTTGAAGAGGCAGAATATTCCCTTTTTTAAATGAACACAGTTTAAACACTTACCTGTCCTAAAATTGTTAAAATAAGTTGTATGCAATTACAGATGATGAAAATAAGAAGAAAAAGAAAAAAAAAAAACATGCTAGCTAAAAACTCATTTCTACATTCATTGATTTATTATTGCAAATCTGTAAAAACCTTAATCCTTTACACATGATTTACAAACAGTAGAACATATCCAGAATATGCAGGAGGATACATTTGGTTGCTTATAAATTTCACAAAATAAAGCAATGAGTATAAACGAGCAATTAACTCCATGCAGAACACAGAGTCCAGTAATTTTATAAGCAATATACATTGAATTTACATCCAATGCTGACCACACCTTTACTAAAAGATTAAAGGGACATGAAACCCATCTTATTTTTCATGATTTTAATAAACTTTTCAATTCACTTCTTTTATCCAATTTGCTTCATTCTTTTTTTTTTTTTTTTTTTTTAAGAAGCAGCTATGCACTACTGGGAGCTATCTGAAGACATCTAGTGAACCAATGAAAAGAGGCATTTTTGTCCAGCCACAAATCAGCAGCTACCTCCCAGTAATGCATTGCTGCTCATGAGCCCATCTATATATGCTTTTCAACCAAGGATACCAAGAGAATGAAGCAATTTACATAATAGAAGCAAATTGGAAAGTTGTTTAAAGCAAAATTGTGGGTTTCATGCCCCTTTAAGCCATATGGACGTTAATTTACATCGATCAGTGCTTAGCTCTAAGTACCATTGTGAGAAGGTATCATCCACATGATAATGGAGAAATACCAGCAGAGAAATACACATCCTTATGTATCTCACACCTAGAAGTTTGTGAATTAATGCAGAGCTGAAGGGAGCATTTTGGGGAGAAAAATAAATTTGTTTCTCCATTACAAAGAAATTGCCAAATATTAGAGAATCTTTCCTCTTGGATGATGTTTAGTTGGATACTTGTTTTCACATTCAAAATCAGTGATAAAGCAGCACCTTATAGGATTTTAGAAAAAAAAGAGTCAAATTTATTGATGTTTTGGGATTCCTGTTTATCAGAACAAGAACAAAAAATATATTCGTACCTAATAACGTTGTATTTTTCTTGGTGGTGAAAGTCCACAATTCCTTACTTATGTGACTTCAGCTCCTGGCTACCAGGAGGAGGCAGACACCCTACACCAGAGCTTTAAGCATCCCTTCTATTTCGCTTTCCCACCCAGTAGTATGTATAGTCAAGGATAGGAGAAAGAAGTAAGAAAGATAGCAGGATAAAGAGGTGCAAACTAGAACTGCCACCAACTAGGAAAAATGGGCTGTTTCATGGGCTCTCACCACCAAGGAAGAAGGGAATTTGTCAGGTAAGAATTGTGTTTTCTTTCTTAAGGTGGTGAAGAGTCCATGATTCCTAACTTGTGGGAATTAATACCCAAGCTGTGGAGTGCACAAAGGAAAATGGGTGGGAAAATAAGAAAAGGCAGGCACCTATTTACCAGGAACAACCTCTAAAGAACCTTCCTTCCAAAACCTGACTCCATTGAGGAAAACAATTAATTAACAAAATTTTGTAAAAGTATGAAAAAGATGACCAGGTTTCGGCCTTGCATTTTGTTCTACTGAAGCCTCATTTTTAAGTTGAGTTGAATGAGCTGCTTAAAGGGCCATGATACCCAAATGTTGAAACACTTGAAAGTAATGCAGCATAGCTGTAAAAAGCTGATTAGAAAATATGACCTGAACATCTCTATGTAAAAAAACATAATTTATGTAAGAACTTACCTGATAAATTCATTTTTTTCATATTGGCAAGAGTCCATGAGCTAGTGACGTATGGGATATACAATCCTACCCTCACCACACCCACAATTCAGTTTAACGAATAGCCAAGTAGTGGGGTGAAAAAATAAGGAGTAAAAAAGCATACAAAAAGAGGAACTGGAAATAAAATTGTGCTTTTTATAAAAAAAATCATAACCACCATAAAAAGGGTGGGCCTCCTGGACTCTTGTCAATATGAAAGAAATTAATTTGTCAGGTAATTTCTTACATAAATTATGTTTTCTTTCATGTAATTGGCAAGAGTCCATGAGCTAGTGGCGTATAGGATAGAAATACCCAAGTTGTGGGAGACCACAGAAGAGTCACTAGAAAGGGAGGGAAAAATAAAAACAGCTATTTCCGCTGAAAAAATGAAATCCACAAAAAAATAAGTCTCATAAATTTCACATAAATTTCAAGAAAAAAACTTAAATCATAAGCAGAAGAATCAAAGTGAGGCAGCTGCCTGAAGAACTTTTCTACCAAAGACTGCTTCAGAAGAAGCAAATACATCAAAATGGTAAAATTTTATAAATATATGCAAAGAAGGCCAAGTTGCTGCTTTGCAAATCTGATCAACCGAAGCATCATTCTTAAAAGCCCAAGAAGTGGCGACTGATCTAGTAGAATGAGCTGTAATTCTCTGAGGCGGAGACTGTCTCGCCTCCAGTTAAGCCTTGTGAATCAAAAGCTTTAACCAAGATGCCAAAGAAATAGCAGTGGGTTTCTGACCTTTCCTAGGACAAGAAAAAACAACAAATAGACTAGAAGTCTTCCTGAAATCTTTAGTAGCTTCGACATAATATTTCAAAGCTCTTACAACATCCAAAGAATTTAAAGATCTTTCAAGGGTATTCTTAGGATTAGGACACAAGGAAGGAACAACAATTTTCCTACTAATGTTGTTAGAATTCACAACCTTAGGAAGAAATTTAAACGAAGTCCGCAAAACAGCCTTATCCTGATGGAAAATCAGAAAAGGAGACTCACAAGAGCAGACAATTTCAGAAACTCTTCTAGCTGAAGAGATAGCCAAAAGAAACAACACTTTCCAAGAAAGTAGTTTAATATCCAAAGAATGCATAGGCTCAAAAGGAGGAGCGCTACAAAGCCTTCAAAACCATTATTAGGACTCCAAGGAGGAGAGATTGATTTAACAACAGACTTGATACGAGCCAAAGCCTGAACAAAAACACTGAATATCAGGAAGTTTAGCAATCTTTCTATGGAATAAAACAGAAAGAGCAGAGATTTGTCCCTTCAAGGTACTTGCAGACAAACCTTTATCCAAACCATCCTAAAGAAACTGTAAAATTCTAGGAATCCTAAAAGAATGCCAAGAGAATTTATGAGAAAAACACCATGAAATATAGTTTTTCCAAACCCGATAATAAACTTAGACTTACGAGCCTGTAGCATAGTATTAATCAGAGTCAGAGAAACCTCTATGACTAAGTACTAAGCGTTCAATTTCCATACTTTCAAATTTAGAGATTTGAGATCCTGATGGACAAACGGCCCTTGAGACAGAAGGTCTGGCCTTAAAGGAAGTGGCCAAGGTTGGCAACTGGACATTCGGACAAGATCCGCATACCAAAACCTGTGAGGCCATGCTGGTGCTATCAAAAACATGTGATTGTTCCAATATGATCTTGGAGATCACCCTTGGAAGAAGAACTAGAGGTGGAAAAATGTAAGCAGGTTGGTAAAATCAAGGAACTGCTAACGCATCCACCATCTCCACCTGAGGATCACTAGACCTGGAAAGGTACCTGGGAAGCTCTTTTTTTTATTTCACAGAAAAAGGGTGATTTATACACTACAAAAGGTTGGCGACATAGCTTCTGCTGTCCTCTTGTTCGTACATATACATGTGCCAACAAAAATCCATTGTTCGATTGCAACATAAATTACACTTACCATTCACACAGTTTTATAATACAAAATATGACATATTTTCTTCTGTTAACATATAGACTCACTTCTATCAAACTCTCTGTACAGGTGGCCCTCGGTTTACGACGGTTCAATTTGTGCCGTTTCAGAATAACGCCCTTTTTTTCAGTCATTTTTTTCAAGCATTGACTGCTATTGAAAGCATTAGCACATGCATACATTAAAATAGCCAGTAGGTGGAGCGGTCCGCTTGTGTTGCAGCAAACACATGCAAAGAAAAGCAAGCCAGACGTGATCAAGGGATCTGCTTTCAAAGGAACAAGATCTAGCAGCCACTTCCCTTAGATGCAGACTCAATGCAGAGAACTGTTTGAAAAAAATTAAAAAAGGCAAGTAAAAAACGTTTTTGTTCATTAAACTTAGTTTGATGATGATACAGTCTGTTGTGTGATTAAACACAGGCAGGCTGAAATTAATCAGTGTATAACCAGACCTGAGCAATGGAGCCGTTTTTAAAGGAATACGATCTAGCAGCCACTTCCCTTAGCTGCAGAAAATTGCAAGGAAAAAAACGTTTTTCTTCATTAAACTTAGTTTGATGATGATACAGTCTGTTGTGTGATTATTTTGTTTTTGTTCATTAAACTTAGATTGATGATGATACAGTCTGTGTTTGTGTGATAATTTTATTAGGTGCGGTTTAGCAAAAATTTTTGTTTATTAAACTTAGTTTGATGATGATACAATCTATTTAATTAGGTTTATAATGCTGTTTCACATTTAAAGTCTTCATTTCAAAGCTTTAAATATAATGTATTAGGTGTTACTTATGTCAATTTTGAGAGGGGCCTGGAACCAAACTCCCTCACTTCCTATTGACTTACATTATAAACTGGGTTTCAATTTACAACGGTTTCAATTTACAACCATTCCTTCTGGAACCTAACCCCGGCGTAAACTGAGGGCTACCTGTATTTTCCAATATCACAATCCTAAGAGATTCTTTCTATGTATTGTCAAATCTTATTCAACTATATATCCACCAATAGAGAAAAAAAGACAAGCACAATTATCAAATCTCGGGGTGGAGCATACTATAACCTTATTTCTTATTTATCTTATCATTCCATGATTTGAGCCATTAAGGCTCTTCTAGCTAAAATAGCCAAAGACATAGATTTAACATTAATCTTGATTATATAAAAAATAGCATCACAGATACAAACAATGCTATGCAAATCAGAGTCTTTTTCCCGTTGTGCTAAGCTATCCAACCAAAAAGTTGATGCAGCCGCAACATCAGCCATTGAAATGGCAGGTCTGAGAATATAGCCAGAATGCAAATAAGCTTTCCTTAGATAAGATTCAATCTTCCTATCTAAAGGATCCTTAAAAGAAGTACTATCTTCATAGGAATAGCAGTACATTTAGCAAGAGTAGAAATAGCCCCCATCAACCTTAGGGACTTTTCCCCAAAACTCTAATTAAGCCGCTGGCAAAGGATACAACTTTTTAAACTTTGAAGAAGGAACAAAAGAAGTACCAGGCTTAGACCATTCCTTAGCAATCACATCAGAAATAGCATCAGGAACAGGAAAAACCTCAGGAGTAGACACAGGAGGTTTATAGACAGAATTTAAATGTTTACTGAATTTATTATCAAGAGGACCAGACTCCTCAATATCCCAAGTTATCAACACTTATTTTAACAAAGAACGAATATATTCAATCTTAAAAAGATAAGATGATATATCAGTTTCAATGTCTGAAGTAGGATTTTCTGAGTCAGAGAGATCCTAATCAGAGGTGGATATACAAGTATGTTGCCGATCATTACAAATTTCATCAGTATTATGAGAAGTTTTAACAGACCTTTTACGTTTACTTGAAGGCGGTATAGCAGCCATAGCCTTCTGTATCGCATCAGCAATATAATTTTTCATATCAACAGGGATATCATGTACTAGATGTTGAAGGAACAACAGATACTGTACTAGCACTAATAGAAACATTTTCTGCATGCAAAAGCTTATCATGACAACCGTTACACACTACAGCAGGAGATATAATCTCCACTAGCTTACAACAGATACACTTAGCTTTGGTAGAACTGTGTTCAGGCAGCATGGTTCCTACAGCAGCTTCTGAGACAGGATCAGATTGAGACATCTAGTAAAATGTAAAAAAGAAAAAAATAACATTTAAACAGAAATATCTTATTTCCACATATAGCAGTTTCAGGAATGGGGGAAAAATGCAAATGCTAAAATTGGCAAAAAGAAGGCAAGGAGCATATAGGAAGTGAGGTAAAATAAAACTAAATTGCGGAAATGACGCAACTCGCGTCATAACAAACACAATTTTGCGCCAAACAACCTAGCGTCAACTAAGATGCAGGAAATTATGAACTTGCGTCATTACACACGCACATTCACGCCAAAAAAATTCTCACGCCAAGAATAAATAACATTTTGCGCCCTTGCGAGCCTAATTTGCCTGCAAGTTAAAGAAAAAACAAGTCAAATTGAAAAAAAGACTATACCCCAGGTAAGAAAAACTTCCTAAAACATGATTCCCATAATGAAACTGCCAGACTACAAAGGAACATACACATAGACCTGACTCATGGCAAATATAGGTAAAATACATATATTTAAAACTTTATACATAAAGGGCCAAACCATAGCTGAGAATGTCTTAAATAATGATACATACTTACCAAAAGACACCCATCCACATATAGCAGATAGCCAAACCAGTACTGAAAGCTATCAGCAGAGGTAATTGTATATAAGAGTATATTGTCGATCTGAAAAGGGAGGTAGGACATGAATCCCTACGACCAATAACAGAGAACCCTTGAAAAGATTTCCCGTGAGAACCCATAAAATCAAATAGGCGATACTCTCTACACATCCCTCTGACAATCACTGTACTCAGAGGAATTGGGCTTCAGATTGCTTAGAAGTGCTTATCACAGAAGAAATCATAAAAATCAAGCACAAAACTTACTTCCCCACCTCCAGAGGAGGCAAAGTTTGTAAAACTGAATTGTGGGTGTGGCGAGGGGTGTATTTATAGGCATTTTGAGGTTTGGGAAACTTTGCCCCTCCTGGTAGGATTGCATATCCCATACGTCACTAGCTCATGGACTCTTGCCAATTACATGAAAGAAAGGAAGATATTTTACCTCAAAATGCCTTAAGTATTCACATCCCATTGTAAAGGACTTAAAGCAGCAAATCAGTATGCCTGTTCCGGGATCTGCAAGGGAGCGTGCCTCATGTACACTCCTGTTATTTCCCTATTCAGTTTAAGGAAGTGTACTATGAAATCTCATATTTTACACTTATATTTTTATACTCCTTTGTGCCTTTTATTAATTAGTATTCTGTGTTTTTAAAAAAAAAAAATATATATATATATATATATATATTTGTTACAGAAAAGGTGCTGGGAGAGGATTACTGAAACCTTCCTGATAAAACAGGACAGGAATTTTTTACAGTAAAAATAATTTTGTAAAAATCTGGGCGGTAGTTAGCCGTTCCTAGATTGGGTGCAGACCCCCAAAAAATATTATAACTTCAAAACTGATTAAGAGAGAGGAAAGGGCCACAGTAGAGCTATATGAGTTACTGTGTAAAGTTGGGGGATTTCTGCACACAATAGAACTTCATTTTACCAAATAAGGTGTTTGACTGGAAGCCATTGAGAAACAAATACACGGATGCACATAAGTTCAATAGCGTGACAAATTTATTTACAAAGTTACAAACATACTGAAAAAGCATATGCAATATGTCTATGTACTAGAAAATATATTACTACCACTGCAGTGGGATGTTAAAACAACCTATCATTGGTAATATATTACTAAAACAGCAACACTTGTAGCAACAAAGAATCAAAATATGTAACGCACTGAAAATTAGCTATTTAAACAAATAGATTAACTTATGATCATATATGTCTTGTCAACTATGTTGAGAAAAAAATTGTCCCTAGAGGGCTAAGACTGTTTCTAGATCCTAGTTTTAATGCCAGAGAAGAAGAGGGTGGTCGAGAATTTTTAGAAGAATGGAACGGTAAACTATCTTCTTGTGCACTTGATATGATAGATATGTTGATTAAAAGGAATCATAAAAGGCTAGACAAAATTAAAGATGATGTGGAACAAGCATTACAGGTTGTAAATAAATTTGAAAATTATCCAAACTTTGCAAAATTAAATGAAGAAACAAAAATACACATCTCTAGGTTACAGGCAGAAATAAAAGTGAAAAAATGCAGAAAACTACATAGAGATCGAGAAGACTATCAAAATAAAAAAGTTTATGTCTATAAATTCGATAAGGGTTCTTACGACTCAGGCACCGATGCATCAGATTTAGAAACAGACACTGAAAGACAGTCAAAAAACGATGGAGGTTCTGGACTACAAACTACAGACATAGGAGGAGGGGGGGAGGAGAAAGAGGAGGTGGAATAAGGGGTCTGAATCAACAAGAGAGAAGATACCCTCAACGAGATCAGAGAGGGAGAGGGGAGAACCAAAGACAAGGGATGAGAAACAGGGGGAGACCACGAAGAAGACCATATCAGGGATATTAGAAACGGAGGTTGAAAGTAATCTACAAATCATAAATCTTTCCTCTTTTAAGCTAAATTTGACTCACATTGAGGTTCTTAAAAAGGGACTAACATTTTGCCCAGTAAATAAACTTAATAAGTTTGAACTAGTAAAGGATCTTCACCTTTTTGCTAGAAAAATAGTTTTACATCATACCATGCATCAGCATAAATCAGATAAAAAAAAAGATGAGGAAACTATAAAGGTGTTAGAATCCCTTTTAAGTGAAAATGAAGACAGGGATGTATCTGTTAAAGGTAACAGTAATTTAAAAACAAATTTACAACCTAAATCAACATACATGCCTTCGCTAGCACAGGTTCCCATTGTCTCGATGTTTGTTAAAACGGTGGAAAAAGAAATTGGAAAATTGCCTGATGACTGGATTCAGTCTGATAACTTAAGTTTCAAAGAGAGACAAGCCTTAAAAGAACTAAGTACAGCAAAAGGGGTAATTTTCAAATCAGCCGATAAGGGCGGAAATTTAGTCCTTCTAGATGAGTCCTACTATCTAAATGAGGTAAAGAGACAATTAAACGATAGATTACAATATGAAAAACTTTCAAGAAATCCCATGACAGTAATGAAGTCTAAACTCAATAGAATCTTACAAGATGCAAAGATGGATGGTCTTATATCTGTAAAAGAATTCCAATTTCTCAAACCAACTTTTCCAGTTATGCCCACTTTTTATATAATTCCAAAAATACATAAAAATCCTACCAGTCCCCCAGGGAGACCAATCGTCTTGGGGATTGGTAGCATTAGTGAACATATTGGTGAATATGTAGACCTCTTTCTCAGGCCATTCCTTCTCTCCCTCCCCTCCTATGTGAAAGATACACCTGACCTCCTAAGGAAATTAGATGACATATCAGTTAAAGCAGAAATAATCTTGGTGTCCCTAGACGTTGAAAGTCTCTATTCCTCGATACCGCATACAATAGGGATAGAGGCTTCAAAACAATTTCTCAAAACAAGAGGACCAGAGAGTGATAAACATACAGCTTTCATTGTAGATCTATTACACTTTATTTTGAATAATAATGTCTTCCAATTTGACAATTCTATTTATAGACAGGTCAGGGGGACAGCCATGGGGGCAGTCTGTGCTCCGACATATGCATGTCTCCACTTGGGAGCATTGGAGTTGGACATATTTGAAGAATTTGGTGAAGTGTTTGACTCCCATGTTTCCCTGTGGATTAGGTATGTGGATGACATACTTATGCTATGGGATGGCCCCCTGGCCTGTCTTCATGAATTTGTCTCTAACCTAAATAAAAACAATCGCAATATATTTTTAACATATGCTTCAAGTACCAAAGAACTGCCGTTCCTAGATATATTGATTAAAAAAGAAGGTAATAAAATCTCTACTGAGAATTACCGAAAAAGTACAGCTACAAATAGTGTCCTGGAAGCGTCCAGTAGCCATCCCGAACCTCTGAAAAAAGGTATACCCTTTAGTCAACTACTGAGACTTAAAAGAAACTGTTCTTCCAGGACAAAATTTGATTACCATGCTGATCAGATGTGTAAGAGATTCATAGAAAGGGGATATTCACAAAAGTTGATTAGACATACCCTTAACAAAGTAAGGAAAATGAATAGGGATGACCTCCTATATTCGAAAAAAGAGAAAAAAGTTGAAAGCAACTTGAGGTTTATTACAACCTATAATTGCCAATGGCAAAGTATCAGACATATATTGGCACAAAAATGGCACATTCTAACTTTAGATGAAAAAATAGCAGATAAAGTAGGACAATACCCACTGATGACAGCTAAAAAATCACCAAATCTCAAAGACAAATTAGTCAAAAGTAGATTTGTAAGATCACAGGCTGAGACCACCTGGCTAAATAAACACCAACAGATTAAAGGCACCTATCCCTGTGGACATTGCGTCTACTGCCCATATATCCTAAAAAGCAAAACATTCTGCACTCACACAGGCAAGACTTTTGATATAAGATACTTTGCAAATTGTAATACAGTAGGGGTTGTCTATCTCTTACAGTGCTCCTGCCTTCTGTTCTATGTTGGAAAAACAAAAAGAATGTTTAAGGACAGAGTGCAGGAGCACAGGGATGACATTCTCTATGAGAGTGATACGAGTGTAGCCCGTCATTTTAAGGAGGTACATAAAAGTAGTACTGTATCCTTGAAATTCATAGCTTTTGATATAGGGATTACAAATGGAAGAGGTGGGGATGAAGATAAATGCCTGCTTAGAAAAGAAGCCAGGTGAACATATACATTAAAAACAATGACTCCTAATGGCTTAAATGAAAAAATTGAATATGCTTCGTTTTTGGGCTAATTGCCACATCTAATGCTAAATAAAATTGAAAAATTTAAAAGGAAAAAATATGTCTATCCGATATGCAAAATCTTTAGAATCAACAAGTAATAATATATCAGACAATAAAGAATAGTTTCCATTTCAAATGATTGCTCTATCTATGTTCTTGTTTTTCTCTGCTTAACCTAGTGTTAAAAAAGATGGCGATATTTATATGGCGGAGCACATGGGTTTAGTATGATCGTGGCAGATTTAGATACAATTGTATCAAACTCCACTTTCCTAACAATTGGCTAGTCTATTTGGAGGCATGTTTGTTCAAAAACCAATTGTAAATGGTTTCTTTACTGAGATTGAACACACCCCCTAGAGAGGAATCCAATAATAGTTAGGTGATACAGGTGTCAGGTAGTCCTGATGAGGCCCTAGCTTTCGCTGAGCATTGTGAGCGAAACGCGCGTCGACAGACATCTACTCACAGTCTATTCAAGTTCGGATGATCCATATGAAGGCTTGTACCTGCTATCCGATACAGTCAAGATCCCTATAAGCAAAGGTGATATGACTTTGAAAAGGTGGAGGCAGAAAGCAGTTTGATGTCGGAAGTACCTGTCCCGACCCTGCACGCAACTTCATTATCCTTACCCGAACCAGAGACTGAATTTTTCACTTGCGGATATAAGTGGGACCCGAAGGTGAGCAGAAATACAGACACCCGGATCATAACCAACCGCAGAGATCCGGAGGAGAATATCGATGCAGATACTCGGACCGCTATTTACCGCAGTTTCCTGGAAAGCTGCACTTGTCTTGTGTCATAAGCAACAACGCTACCTGTTTTGCAACACAGTATCGCACATCCATGCTAGCTAGAGAGGACGTTCTTACCTCAGAGTTCTAGCATACAAGTCTTGTTACAAAGACCCGGATCAACAAGCAAAGAAAGAGCTTTGGAAATTTATTTCCCTTCAATATGCTTTTTTCCATCTAGAACCTGGGCCCAGGCAGAAACGGACTCTCTATTAACCTATGGTCTTTTCATATCCGTAACCTTAAGGAGGACTTTAGAACAGGTCGTATATATGATCATAAGTTAATCTATTTGTTTAAATAGCTCATTTTCAGTGCGTTACATATTTTGATTCTTTGTTGCTACAAGTGTTGCTGTTTTAGTAATATATTACCAATGATAGGTTGTTTTAACATCCCACTGCAGTGGTAGTAATATATTTTCTAGTACATAGACATATTGCATATGCTTTTTCAGTATGTTTAACTTTGTAAATAAATTTGTCACGCTATTGAACTTATGTGCATCCGTGTATTTGTTTCTCAATGGCTTCCAGTCAAACACCTTATTTGGTAAAATGAAGTTCTATTGTGTGCTGAAATCCCCCAACTTTACACAGTAACTCATATAGCTCTACTGTGGCCCTTTCCTCTCTCTTAATAAGTTTTGAAGTTATATATATATATAGACATTATATATATAATATATAGACATTATTATATATATAATCTCAAAAGAACCCATACAGAAGTTGTGGTAGGGAAGCGGCACTCACTGGATTTGAAATTTAAAGCAAACAACTTTTTTTTTTAGTGTCAAAAATAAAGTTTTTTGCTTTAAATTTCAAATCCAGTGAGTGCCGCTTCCCTACCACAACTTCTGTATGGGTTCTTTTGAGATGTAATTTTCCAAGCTAGACACTCTGGTAACTGACCATTAAGTGAGAGTGCCTGCCTTTTTCAATTTTGTTTATTTATATATATATATATATATATATATATATATATATATATATATATATATATATATAGTGCTTTAACGGTATAAATATAGCATGTCAAAAAAAGGATGCACTCGTCAGGAATTTTCTTTGTTACCTTTTAATGTAAAATTTCAGATTATTACCCCCTTCATCAGACATACAAAATAACAATGTAAAACTTACCTACCACCGTGCCTTTTAAGCTATCTCAAGTGCTACAGATCCAGGTCACGACCGGAAGCGCCACTCCCACCAGCTGACTTTATCCTGTGGAAACCCGTAATCTGTACTCCCCAGTGCCTAATAAACATACATTTACAACTCTAAAAACCAACATCCTAAGAGAAGAGGAACTGTGTACAAACAGCCATCAAAACCGAAGAAATCAAAGTATTGTGAGTGGTCGATCGTGTCATAATCCACAACGGATGTCAGATGGTTGTCCTAGCAACCAAAATACACATACAGCCTATGGATAGAAGGTATGGCAACCAGCAACCAATCGCACCTTAGATCACAAAGAGAACGCCCACCACCTTCAGAAGCCTTAACACATGGCTAATTGCAGAGGAGCGCCATTCAAGAATGGTCAAAATCAGACTTCTCCCCCATAACAATAAATAAATGGCAAAATATAATTTAGTAGAAATCTACACAGATCAAATCACTATTATAGACAGTGTTATGACATTCACCCAGAGGGCAACAGAATATATTATTATTTCACCCAGCCGGTCACACTAAATGAAGCCAGCGAATCTCATAGCTAATCCAAAAAGAGTGGGTGCGGTAACCCTGTCCAATCACAGATTAGTCATGCCAGAATGGACAGTCATAGCATACTATCTAAATAGTAGGAGAAAAGGTGAAAGAGAAAGAAAAAGGAAACCTAATTAATAGATACTATTATGCAGCTCCAACCGTTCTCTACACAATATGGTAACAATGAAGGGGAAAGACCTCAAATCCCCTTAACGTCAACACCAAGCAGTGTGCTCTATATATAATAAACATACAACGGAGCATAATAATTTTTGGCTTAGCTACAGGCTGTATGTGTATTTTGGTTGCTATGACAACCATCTGACAGCCGTTGTGGATTATGACACAATCGACCACTCGCAATACTTTGATTTCTTCCGGTTTTGATGGCTGTTTGTACGCGGTTTCTATTCTCTTATGATGTTGGTTTTCAGAGGTGTAAATGTGTGTTTATTAGGCACTGGGGAGTACAGATTACGGGTCGCCACGGGATGACGTCAGCCCGTGGGAGTGGCGCTTCTGGTCGTGGCCTGGATCTGTAGCACTTGAGATAGCTTAATAGGCAAGGGTGTAGGTAAGTTTTACATTGTTATTTTGTATGTCTGACAAAGGGGGTAATACCCCGAAACGTTACATTAAAAGGTAACAAAGAAAATTCCTGGCGAGTGCATCCTTTCTTTGGCATGATTATCTATCTATCTATATACAGAGAGAGAGAGAGAGAGAAAGAGAGAGAGCATGAGGGTGAGATATGGTGATTACTTGAGCAAAATTTATCAAGCGCAAGGAAAATTCTCTGGGTAATTCTCCTATAGGTTCTCCTCAGCTTGCCTTTAGAGAAGCGCCTCTGTGCGCTCAAATTTATCAAAAAACATGTTTTTTGTGTGTGTGCTTCTCCATAGGGGAGCTGAGGAGGTATAAAGATAAATTTCTCCAGTCAGATTAGTATCTCCACCTTATTTATCAATGAAACTAAACTACTATTCCTTATGTTGTATATGAACCAATAGCAATAGTTACATAGCCCCACTAGTAGCTTTGTTAACACCCCTCTCCAACAAACTGCCAGGGAAGAAAACAGATCTGTTTTCATTATTTTGTACTTCTATTTTTTAGCTTCTTTTAATATATAATTTTTGCGCTCCAATAGATATTTTTGCACTCCATCATATTTTTTTTTGCTCCAATATATATTATTATCGTGCATTATATATATATATATATATATATATATATATATATATATATATATTTTGTGCCCTTTTGAGCGCTTTATTATATATATTTTTTGTGTGCCTTGTTTAAGCCTCCCCCCCCCTTACATTCCTTCTACAACTGGTAGAGAATAGATTTCTAAAGCGGTTCTCCTGCAAATGCGTGCATTAAAGATCTCCATGACTACTGTGGAGAACTGTCAGTCCACTATAGGATAAAAGAAAAGATACATTTGGAACTAGTCAAATTAGGCGTATTGTAGGAAATACGACAAACAATCTAAGTTAACCATTTTTTGGCGCACCTGTATGCCAACGAGAACAGGAGTAGCGTGTCTCAGGCTATGAAACAGGTCAACCCATCTAAAGAAACTAGATTTTTCTTTCTATCAGCACTGGATCAGGGGAATATAGGTAAGGATATGCAAGTGGACATAATAACGCCTCACCTTTTTGCTTCTAAAATCAATTATAAACAAATACTTCCATCATGCCAGTGAAATGTTGCTCAAGGCAAAACTATATTTTAAAAATCAAAGAAAGACTAAAGCATAGAAAAACCACATACATCGATTCAACAAGAGTATAAATGTATAAAGCAACTTCTATGACTGCTGTAAATGACAGAGAATGTCTATAAACAAAATATCTTTACATTCAACAACTATCGGGGGAGTGTTTAATTTCCAGTTATTCAAATGACAATACATGCAAGGGGAAAAAACATAATTGATGCTTACCTGATACACTAATTTCTTTCATGGTAGAGTCCACAATCCTTTACTCTTAGGAATTACTGTACTCTACCACTAGGAGGCGGCAAAGATTCCCAAACCCCAAGAGCTTTATAAAACCACTCCCACCTTACTCATAAAAGTCTAAAAACTGAGAAGGGTCAAGCTGCAGACTGGAGCTCCACTCTAGACAAGAAACATGTGACCTCCACGCTTTTTTTTTTTTTTTTTAAATCAACTTTAATGTAACAAACAACCTATAGACAATCATTCTGAAAACGAAACATTTTGCAGCTTTCTTGTTCTTCTTAATGTGCACTCACAGTGGTTACCTTATAAATGACAATCAGCATAAACCACTGTAAGTGAACATTAAGAAGAACAAGAAAGCTGCAAAATGTTTCGTTTTCAGAATGATTGTCTATAGGTTATTTGTTACATTAAAGATGATTTAAAAAAAAAAAAAAAAAAAAAAGCTTTGAGTGGAGGTCACATGTTTCCTGTCTAGGGTCAGTGGAGGTCTCATGTTTCCTGTCTAGAGTGGAGCTCCAGTCTGCAGCTAGACTACTTTGTAAAAACTGGCCCTAAAAAAAATATAAGGGAGGGGACTCTCAAGAAATTAATTTATCAGGTAAGCATAAATTATGTTTTCTTTCATACAGGTGGTGAGAGTCCTTTACACTTGGGAACGAATACCGAAGCTGTAGAGTCCACAAGTAATACCATAAAGGGAAGGATTTAAATCAAAATCTTTTTTTTACTGAGAAATTAAATCTACAACCCCAATATAAATATATATATATTTTTAAAACACTTAAAATAAGACAAATAGGCGAAAAAACAGACAACTGCCTGAAGAACCTTTCTACAAAAAGGCTGCTTCAAAAGAAGCAAAAACATTAAAATGGTAGAATTTTGTAAAAGTATGCAAAAAAGAACAAGTAGCTGCCTTGCAAATTTGATCAACTGAAGCCTCAATCTTGAAAGAAGTGGCAACTGACCTAGTAGAATGAGCATTAATCCGCTGTTTCGGAGGCTGACCTGCCACCAAATAAGCTTTGTGAATCAAAAGTTTTAACAAAGAGGCTAAATAAACAGCAGAGGCCTTCTGACCCCTTCCTAGGACCAGAAAAAAATATCCAACAAACTGGAAGTTTGTCTAAAATCCTTTGTAGCATGAATGTAATATTTCAATGCCCTGACAACATCCAAATAATGAAAAGATCTCTCAGAAGTAGTTTTAGGATTAGGACACAAAGAAGGAACAATCTCTCTGCTAAGTAGTCTGAAGAAACAGCCTATGGGAAAATTAAATGATGTCCGTAAAACAACCTTATCCTGATGAAAAAACATAATTTATGTAAGAACTTACCTGATAAATTCATTTCTTTCATATTAGCAAGAGTCCATGAGCTAGTGACGTATGGGATATACATTCCTACCAGGAGGGGCAAAGTTTCCCAAACCTTAAAATGCCTATAAATACACCCCTCACCACACCCACAATTCAGTTTAACGAATAGCCAAGAAGTGGGGTGATAAGAAAGAGCGAAAGCATCAAAAAAATAAGGAATTGGAATAATTGTGCTTTATACAAAAAAATCATAACCACCACAAAAAAGGGTGGGCCTCATGGACTCTTGCTAATATGAAAGAAATGAATTTATCAGGTAAGTTCTTACATAAATTATGTTTTCTTTCATGTAATTAGCAAGAGTCCATGAGCTAGTGACGTATGGGATATAAATACCCAAGATGTGGAACTTCCACGCAAGAGTCACTAGAGAGGGAGGGATAAAATAAAGACAGCCAATTCCGCTGAAAAATTAATCCACTACCCAAATCAAAAGTTTCAATTTTAATAATGAAAAAAAAAACTGAAATTATAAGCAGAAGAATCAAACTGAAACAGCTGCCTGAAGTACTATTCTACCAAAAACTGCTTCTAAAGAAGAGAAAACGTCAAAATGGTAGAATTTAGTAAAAGTATGCAAAGAAGACCAAGTCATTGCTTTGCAAATTTGATCAACAGAAGCTTCATTCTTAAAAAGCCCAGGAAGTAGAAACTGACCTAGTAGAATGAGCCGTAATCCTCTGAGACGGGGAATAATCCGACTCCAAATAAGCATGATGAATCAAAAGCTTAACCAAGATGCCAAAGAAATGGCAGAAGCCTTCTGACCTTCCTAAAACCAGAAAAGATAACAAATAGACTAGAAGTCTGACTGAAATCTGAGTAGCTTCAACATAATATTTCAAAACTCTTACCACATCCTAAAGAATGTAAGAATCTTACCAAAGAATTCTTAGGATTAGGACACAAGGAAAAGACAATAATTCCTCCACTAATGTTGTTAGAATTCACAATTTAGGTGAAAATTGAAATGAGGACAGCAAAAAAACACCTTATCCTGATGAAAAATCAGAACAAGGAGATTCACAAGAAAGAACAGATAATTCAAAAACTGTTCTAGCTGAAGAGATGTCCAAAAAGAACAATACTTTCCATGAAAGTAATGAATGTCCAGAGCAAGGATTTGCTCAAAATAGAAGAGCCTGAAAAAACCTTCAGAACCCAATTAAGACTCCAAGGAGGAGAAATTGGCTTAATGACAGGTTTGATACGAATCAAAACCTGAACAAAATGATGAATATCAGGAAGTAACACTGCCTTATCCTGATGAAAAATCAGAAAAGGATATTCACAAAAAAGAGCAGATAACTCAAAAACTCTTCTAGTAGAAGAAATAACCAAAAGGAACAATACTTTTCCAAGAAAGTAATTTAACGTTCAGAAAATGCATAGTTTCAAACGGAGGAGCCTGTAAAGCCCTCAGCACTAAATTGAGACTCCAAAGAGGAGAGATTGAATTAATGACAGGCTTGATATGGACCAAAACCTGTACAACACATTGAATATCAGGATGATTAGCAATCTTTCTGTGAAAAAAGAACAGAAAGAGTAGAGATTTGTCCTAACAAAGAATTGAAGACAAAACCTTATCCAAACCAACCTGAAAAAATAATAAAATTCTATGAATTTTAAAAGAATGCCAAGAAAAGTAGGTCTTCCAGGCTCAATATAAATCTTTCTAGAGACAGATTTATGAGCCTGAAACATAGTATTAATCAATGAGTCAGAAAAACCTCTATGACTAAAAACCAAGCGTTCAATCTTCATCCCTTCAAATGTAATGATTTGAGAACCTGATGGAAAAAATGGCCTTGAGAAAGAAAAGGTCTGGTTTAAACGGAGGTGTCCAACGTTGGCAACTGGCCATCCGAATGAGATTCATATACCAAAACCTGAGAGGCCATGCTGGAGCTACCAGCATAACAAACAAATACTCCATAAGAATTTTGGAAGAAGAACTAGAGGCGGAAAGAAATAGGCAAAAAGATAATTCCAAAGAAATGTCAATGCATACACTACTTCCGCCTGAAGATTCCCGGACCTTAATAGGCCCCTGGGAAGTTCTTTATTCAGATGAAATGAAAAACATATCTGGGTAAGAGAGACCATTCTCCCGGAAGAAAAGCTTGATTAATAGAGATAATCCGCTTCCCAAATATCTATACCTGGGAAAAAAAAAACAGAATTTAGATAGGAGCTGGATTTAGCCCAAGCTAATATCCGAGACACTTCTGTCACAGCCTAAGGACTGATAGTCCTACTCTGATGATTGACATACACCATAGTAGTGATATTGTCTGAAAAACATTAAACGTCTCTTCTTCAAAAAGAAACTAACTGAAAAAACTCTGAGAAAACACAGAGTTCTAAAATATCAAATGGTAATCTCGCCTCCTGAGATTTCCAAACCCCTTGTGCTGACAGAGATCCACAGACAGCCTCCCAACCAAAAAGACTCACATCTGTAGAGATCATGGTCCAGGTTGAAAGAAACGAAGAGACCTGTAGAACTAAATGATGGTGATCTTAACCACCAAATCAAGAGAGATAAATATTAGGATTCGAAGATTTAAAATGCGAAATCCTAGAAACCCTGCACCATAATTCAGCATAAAAGACTGGAAAGGTTCTTTCTAATGAAAATGAGCAAAGGGAATTAAATCCAATGCTGTGGCCATAAGACCTAAAACTTCTATGCATATATAGTACCTGAAGGAAATAATAGAGACTAAAGGTACCCACAAACGGAACACAATAAAATTGTCCCTTGTCTGATAGAGACAAAGACAGTGACACAAACTATCTGGAAACCTAAAAAAGGTAACCCTTGTGTGAGGAATCAAGAGCTTTGAAAAAAAGATCCTCTAACTATCTCCTGAAGAGCAAAGTGAATCATATGAGATTCCGCATCCTCAGAAAATAATCTGAATGAAAACATAAAAATGAAAATATGCATTTATTGTATCTAATGAAAACAAATAATGCTATCACTGAATAAAACTCCAAAACCCAGTTCCTAAAAATGGAACTGGAAGAAATACCCCAGAAGATTCCAGGTCTGAGCAGTGCTTGAACCCCATGGGTGCCCAGCCATGCTTCAACAGTACCCAAAATATATAGGACCGAAACACACTTAAAGAAAGTGTTAGCCTAGAAATTTGGACGGAATAGAAATAAATTTCAAAGAAGTCTTAACCTGCCCCTTGCCAGCCAAGCTGGAATACATCGCAATTTTAGGGAGCTGATTTCGAACTGAAAAATTTCCAATTTAAAAACATGTTACTTGGGAAAGAATTCAGGAATTCGTTCCTGAATAAGAACAACCAAACTAGTATAAGCTTAAAGTTTTAGTCTTAGAACTCAATCTTGAAGCCCAGAGTAACAGTTAAGAATTGAATCCAATTATAAAACAAATAATTGATTATCTTAGAACAAAAGAAATATGGATTTTTTTAAAAATCACAAAATTCTTCTAGCTAAAAATAGCTAAAGACATAGATTAACCCTCATTTACGAAAATATTCAATAAAATGAAGACACAAATGAAATTATTAGCATGATAGTCCAGTTAAAGGACCAGTCAATACAGTGGACTTGCATAATCAAAAAACATAATTTATGTAAGAACTTACCTGATAAATTCATTTCTTTCATATTAGCAAGAGTCCATGAGCTAGTGACGTATGGGATATACATTCCTACCAGGAGGGGTAAAGTTTCCCAAACCTCAAAATGCCTATAAGTACACCCCTCACCACACCCACAAATCAGTTTAACGCATAGCCAAGAAGTGGGGTGATAAGACAAAAGTGCGAAAGCATAAAAAATAAGGAATTGGAATAATTGTGCTTTATAAAAAAAAATCATAACCACCACAAAAAAGGGTGGGCCTCATGGACTCTTGCTAATATGAAAGAAATGAATTTATCAGGTAAGTTCTTACATAAATTATGTTTTCTTTCATGTAATTAGCAAGAGTCCATGAGCTAGTGACGTATGGGATAATGAATACCCAAGATGTGGATCTTCCACGCAAAAGTCACTAGAGAGGGAGGGATAAAATAAAGACAGCCAATTCCGCTGAAAATAATCCACACCCAAAATAAAGTTTAAATCTTATAATGAAAAAAACTGAAATTATAAGCAGAAGAATCAAACTGAAACAGCTGCCTGAAGTACTTTTCTACCAAAAACTGCTTCAGAAGAAGAAAACACATCAAAATGGTAGAATTTAGTAAAAGTATGCAAAGAAGACCAAGTTGCTGCTTTGCAAATCTGATCAACCGAAGCTTCATTCCTAAACGCCCAGGAAGTAGAAACTGACCTAGTAGAATGAGCTGTAATCCTTTGAGGCGGAGTTTTACCCGACTCGACATAAGCATGATGAATCAAAGACTTTAACCAAAACGCCAAAGAAATGGCAGAGGCCTTCTGACCTTTCCTAGAACCGGAAAAGATAACAAATAGACTAGAAGTCTTTCGGAAATTTTTAGTAGCTTCAACATAATATTTCAAAGCTCTAACTACATCCAAAGAATGCAACGATCTTTCCTTAGAATTCTTAGGATTAGGACACAATGAAGGAACCACAATTTCTCTACTAATGTTGTTAGAATTCACAACCTTAGGAAAAAATTTAAAAGAAGTTCGCAACACCGCATTATCCTGATGAAAAATCAGAAAAGGAGACTCACAAGAAAGAGCAGATAAATCAGAAACTCTTCTAGCAGAAGAGATGGCCAAAAGAAACAAAACTTTCCAAGAAAGTAATTTAATGCCCAGCGAATGCATAGGTTCAAACGGAGGAGCTTGAAGAGCCCCCAGAACCAAATTCAAACTCCAAGGAGGAGAAATTGACTTAATAACAGGTTTTATACGAACCAAAGCTTGTACAAAACAATGAATATCAGGAAGACTAGCAATCTTTCTATGAAAAAGAACAGAAAGAGCAGAGATTTGTCCTTTCAAGGAACTTGCAGACAAACCTTTATCCAAACCATCCTGAAGAAACTGTAAAATTCTAGGAATTCTAAAAGAATGCCAAGAAAAATGATGAGAAAAACACCAAGAAATGTAAATCTTCCAGACTCGATAATATATCTTCCTAGATACAGATTTACGAGCCTGTAACATAGTATTAATCAGAGAGTCAGAGAAACCTCTATGACTGAGAATGAAGCGTTCAATCTCCATACCTTAAAATTTAAGGATTTGAGATCCTGATGGAAAAAAGGACCTTGTGATAGAAGGTCTGGTCTTAACGGAAGAGTCCACGGTTGGCTAGAGGCCATCCGGACAAGATCCGCATACCAAAACCTGTGAGACCATGCTGGAGCCACCAGCAGAACAAAAGAGCACTCCTTAGAATCTTGGAAGAAGAACTAGAGGCGGAAAGATATAGGCAGGATGATACTTCCAAGGAAGTGACAATGCATCCACTACCTCCGCCTAAGGATCCCTGGATCTGGACAGATACCTGGGAAGCTTCTTGTTTAGATGAGAAGCCATCAGATCTATTTCTGGAAGTCCCCACATTTGAACAATCTGAAGAAATACCTCTGGGTGAAGAGACCATTCGCCCGGATGTAACGATTGGCGACTGAGATAATCCGCTTCCCAATTGTCTATACCTGGGATATGAACCGCAGAAATTAGACAGGAGCTGGATTCCGCCCATACCAGAATTTGAGATACTTCTTTCATAGCCAGAGGACTGTGAGTCCCTCCTTGATGATTGACATATGCCACAGTTGTGACATTGTCCGTCTGAAAACAAATGAACGATTCTCTCTTTAGAAGAGGCCATGACTGAAGAGCTCTGAAAATCGCACGGAGTTCCAAAATATTGATTGGTAATCTCACCTCCTGAGATTCCCAAACCCCTTGTGCTGTCAGAGACCCCCAAACAGCTCCCCAACCTGTCAGACTTGCATCTGTTGAAATCACAGTCCAGGTTGGAAGAACAAAAGAAGCCCCCTGAACTAAACGATGGTGGTCTGTCCACCACGTCAGAGAGTGTCGTACAATCGGTTTTAAAGATATTAATTGAGATATCTTTGTATAATCCCTGCACCACTGGTTCAGCATACAAAGCTGAAGAGGTCGCATGTGAAAAACGAGCAAAGGGGACCGCGTCCAATGCAGCAATCATAAGACCTAGAATTTCCATGCATAAGGCTACCGAAGGGAAAGATTGAGACTGAAGGTTTCGACAAGCTGAAACCAATTTCAGACGTCTCTTGTCCGTCAGAGACAGAGTCAAGGACACTGAATCTATCAGGAAACCTAAAAAGGTTACCATTGTCTGAGGAATCAACGAACTTTTTGGTAAATTGATCCTCCAACCATGTTCTAGAAGAAACAACACTCATAAAAGACTGGAAAGGTTCTTTCTAGTGAAAATGAGCAAAGGGAATTGAATCCAATGCTGTGGCCATAAGACCTAAAACTTCTATGCATAAATAGCAACTGAAGGAAATAATATAGAGTAAAGGTACCGACAGACGGAACCCAATAGAATTATCCCTTGTCTGATAGAGACAAAGACAGTGACACAAACTATCTGGAAACCTAAAAAAAGGTGACCCTTGTGTGAGGAATCAAGAGCTTTCGAAAAAAAGATCCTCTAACTATGTCCTGAAGAGCAAGTGAATCATATGAGATTCCGCATCCTCAGAAAATAATCTGAATGAAAACAGAAAAATGAAAATATGCATTTATTGTATCTAATGAAAACAAATAATGCTATCAATGACCATAAAAAGGCAAAATAGTTTGAATAAAACTCCAAACCCGGTTCCTAAAAAAGGAACTGGAAGAAATACCCCAGAAGATTCCAGGTCTGAGCAGCGCTTGAACCCCATGGGTGCCCAGCCATGCTTCAACAGAACCCAAAATATATAGGACAGAAACACACTTAAAGAAAGTGTTAGCCTTACTGGAATAAAATCAAAGAAATTTGGACAAAATAGAACCAAATAAATTTCAAAGAAGTCTTAACCTGCCCCTTACCAGCCAAGCTGGAATACGGCACGTACATCGCAATATTAGGGAGCTGATTTCGAACCCCAATTATAAACATGTTACTTGGGAAAGAACTCAGGAATTTGTTCCTTAATAAGAACAACCAAACTAGTATAAGCTTAAAGTTTTAGTCTTAGAACTCAATCTTGAAGCCCAGAGTAACAGTTAAGAATTGAATCCAATTATAAAACAAATAATTGATTATCTTAGAACTAAAGAAATATGTATTTTTTTATTTATTTTTTTAAATCACAAAATTCCTCTAGCTAAAATAGCTAAAGACATAGATTAACCCTCGATTGCGAAAATATTCAATAAAATGAAGACACAAATGAAATTATTAGCATGATAGTCCAGTTTAAAGAACCAGTCAATACAGTGGACTTGCATAATCAATAAATGCAAAACAACAAGACAAATGCAACAGCACCTAGTCTAGTAAATGTTGTCCCTTAACAATGCTAAAATAAATCATAACCTGATACTTGATCTTAAAGTAAACAGAAAAAATGAAGCAATTGCAATATCCAAATAAATCACAGGACCAAGAAAAGTACCTGAAACTAAATAATTTTCCATAAATAAGATACAACTATCTAAAGGAAAATAAATACTATTTTGCTATAGAAACAATAGCATAATTAGTAGAAGTAGAGATAGCCCCAATAAATTGGAGAACCCTCCAAATTGAATTTAACTGCTGGCAAAGAATATAGTTTAAAACCTTTGAAGAAGGAATAAAAGAAAATTCTCAGCCTATTCCATTCCCTAAAATGGGGAATTGGAAAGAAAACCTCTGAAAACACAGAAGAAATAAATAGGCAGAAATAGTGTCAGCTAGTCTTAAAGAACTAGTTACCTTAATATCCAAAATAATCAACACCTTTTCAACAAAGAACAAATGTACTTTAATAATAGAAAAATAATAAAAAAGTAGATTTGTTAGTGTCAATATCTGATGAAGAAAATTTCTGAAAGAGAAAAAACATCATCAGGGAAGGATAAATCAGTATGTTGTTGGTCATTTGAAACTTCAATAATTAAAAAAGAAGTGAAAAAGACCTAAAAATTTTATTAGAAGGCACAAAGTCAGACAAAGCCTTTAAAATAGAATCAGAAAAATATTTCTTATAAATCTTCTAAATATTTCTTGTACATAAGATGTAAGAATGGAAATATATAAAGCATAAACACTAATGGATTCTGCATGTAAATGTATATCATAATAACTTATTACAAACCATAGCTAAAGATAAACATTTATAAAATTTAAAATAAATGAACTTAGCTTTGGTAGAACTGAAACTCAGTTAAGCGTTTTTCCAGAAGTGGCTTCTGATTCAGGGTCAATCTGAGACATCTTGCAATATGTAATAGAAAAAACAACATATAAAGCAAAAAATATCAAATTCCTTAAATGACAGTTTCAGGAATGGGAAAAAAAAATGCCAATGAACAAGCTTCTAGCAACCAGAAGCAATAAATAATGAGACTTAAATATTGTGGAGACAACAATGACGCTCAAATTTTTTAGCGCCAAAAAAGCCGCCCACATTATTTGGCGCCTAAATGCTTTTTGCGCAAAAAATGGCGCCACATCCGGTAACGCCAACATTTTTTGGCGCAAAAACGTCAAAAAAATGACGCAACTTCCGGCGACACGTATGACGCCGGAAATGACAAGAAAATTTTTGCGCCAAGAAAGTCCGCGCCTAGAATGACGCAATAAAATGAAGCATTTTCAGCCCCCGCGAGCCTAACAGCCCACAGGAAAAAAGTCAAATTTTAAGGTAGGAAAAAATTGATTTATTCATATGCATTATCCCAAATATGAAACTGACTGTCTGAAATAAGGAACGTTGAACATCCTGAATCAAGGCAAATAAATGTTTAAACACATATATTTAGAACTTTATATAAAAGTGCCCAACCATAGCTTAGAGTGTCACAGAAAATAAGACTTACTTACCCCAGGACACTCATCTACATATAGTAGAAAGCCAAACCAGTACTGAAACGAGAATCAGTAGAGGTAATGGTATATATAAGAGTATATCGTCGATCTGAAAAGGGAGGTAAGAGATGAATCTCTACGACCGATAACAGAGAACCTATGAAATAGACCCCGTAGGAGATCATTGAATTCAAATAGGCAATACTCTCTTCACATCCCTCTGACATTCACTGCACACTGAGAGGAAAACCGGGCTCCAGCCTGCTGCGAAGCGCATATCAACGAAGAATCTAGCACAAACTTACTTCACCACCTCCATGGGAGGCAAAGTTTGAAAAAACTGAATTGTGGGTGTGGTGAGGGGTGTATTTATAGGCATTTTAAGGTTTGGGAAACTTTGCCCCTCCTGGTAGGAATGTATATCCCATACGTCACTAGCTCATGGACTCTTGCTAATTACATGAAAGAAATCAGATAAGGAGGTTCACAAGAAAGATTGGATAACTCATACTCTTCTAGCAGAAGAAATAGCCAACACTTTCCAAGTAGTTTAACCCCTTAGTGACCAGAGCACTTTTAATTTTTCTGACCGTTTGGGATCTGGGCTATTTTTACATTTCTGCTGTGTTTGTGTTTAGCTGTAATGTTCCACTTACTCATTTACTGTACCCATACATATTATAAACCGTTTTTCTTGCCATTAAATTTACTCTAAAGATACCATTATTTTCATCATATCATATAATTTACTATAAAAATGATAAAATAAAGTGAAAAAATTGAAAAAACAAACAAATTATGCTTACATGATCATTTTCCTTTCTTCCGTGGGAAAGAGTCCACAGCCACATTCATTACTTATTGGAAATAAGAACTTGGCCACCAGGAGGAGGCAAAGACCCACCAGCCAAAGGCTTAAATACTTCTCCCACTTCCCCTATCCCCCAGTCATTCAGCCGAGGAACAAGGAACAGTGGAAGAAGCATCAAGGTGAAAATGTGCCAGAAGGTGAAAATGTGCCAGAAGATGAAACAACAATGCCTCAAAAACGTGCGGGGGGCTGTGGACTCTTTCCCACGGAAGAAAAGAAAATGATCAGGTAAGCATAATTTATGTTTTTCTTCCTAATAGGAAAGAGTCCACAGCCGCTTTCATTTACTTATGGGAAATTTATACCCAAGCCAAAGAGGACACAGAATGCCAAGACGGGAGGGTAAGAGTAGGACCAATTAAGGCACCTACTGAAAAACATATTCCCAGAAAACAAAATCCAATTTCGTCCGAAAACCGGGAACAACATTATTGAAAGAAAAAACAAAAAAAACAACCCCCGGGACACAAAGCCACCGACAGTCCAAAGGACCTGGACAGGTACCACAAGTAGATGCAACTGAGACACAAGCCTTGAAGAACCCACTCTCAGAGCAACAACCCAGTCACAGCCCCTGAAAACAATAAGGGGACCCGACTAATAGGACAGAAAGACCAACTCAGGTCTTCAAGAAGACAACCAAGACCCGCTCGCTAGGCTCACCTGGACAAATGTAAGGACAGAGAAAGACAGCAGCAGAAAACAAAAAAATCACGATAGAGAAACCAAAGAATCCCAAGGACCAGCGGACGCATAAACTGCTACACAGAGTGGACGAGCGACAACCACCGATCAGGATTGCAAAGGGAAAATCCCTTAACGCAACCAAGACCAACCCCCAGGCCACAATAGACTGAGGATGTCTCACAAGCTAGGAAAAACCTCTGCAGCTGGAGAAGATCGCGAAAAAGACGATCATGCTAAAGACGTGAGAGAGGAAGCACAGCCGCCACCGGAAGAAACACAAAACGTCACGCTCCTTCGCAACCTAGATTGTGTAGACCAACACAAATCCGCTATAGGCCGCAGAGCAACTGAAACTCATGCGAGACCAATCCTCTCGACAACCGAGAAATCCCTAAGGATCCCCCATCTCCCGAGGGAGCAAAGAAACTCCTCTAACAGACCCATAAAGTTTGTTAGCAACCAAGGTGCAACAGCATCAGCAGAGCCAAACTGCAACCCACCGCTCGCTAGGTAGCGAAGCTAACCAACAGGCTCTTACAGCTGACATAAAGCCCCTCCCTCGCACAAGCAAAGGGAGAGAAAAACCCAGGGATAATTCCCACAAACCGGAGAACACGGAATACCAAAGGGCAAGCCCACAAGGCAACATAAGTGTAGAGAAACCAGTCGGAATCAAACCTCGATCTAAAGGAGCCATAAAATGGCTAGATCTAAGTCGAGCATCCAAATTAACGAGATGTATTCTTTAAAAAAACACTAAACACCAACGTGACCCTTCCTTCCACGAGGAACCAGAGATTGGAAAACAAAAAACAAACGACTGGCACCTGACACACAATGGCTGGGGCACTCACCACCTCCTATGACCAGACCTCAATGGAGCAAACTCTTTTCCTCCGTCGCCACTCAGTCAGAAATGCAAAAAGGGAAAAACTCCGCCCAAGCATAAACACATATGGTCAGCAGATGCCCCGCAAAATCCAAAAAGCGAGCCACCGAAAGGCGGAAAAACTAGGCTCACATAAAAGGATACGCAAGACTACACAAACAGGCATAAACCCATAACCCGGAGGTTTTAAGTCCTAGGCCTGCATTCCCAAGCCCGGAAAAAAAACACTATGCACAACATAGAGCAACGCTACTTGTCTCAGCCTCAGAGCACGTACGCACATACCCAATGAAGATTAAATCGCATAAGAAAGAAGAGACCCCTTCCCCGTTTACCAAACCACCCTAAGGAGGAAATATCCCTTCATTCCAAGATCTGTACTAAAGGTGCATCAGCGAGGCCCATACTATACTGTCATAATAAATCACATTACAGACAATGTAATAAAATGAAACAATCTTACAGCCCTTCAAGTGTGACGAATAGTGGTAGCGCCTCCGTCATGGACTCGAGAGAAGACAGCAGGTAGCGAAGCGAAGTTCGACAACGCCAAGTGCTGAAAGGAGTTGTTATAACGAGTCGGGATGGTGTCGCAGGGGAAGCTCCCACTGCATCTCCAGACACTTACTTTCGCCCAGACCCTCCACGAGAGGCTAACAGGACTACTTAAAACTCCTGTCCCATGTCGAATGGTAGCACCCTCCATAAGAGACATATAAAAATTAATTTAAAAAAAAATAAAAGTAGAACAAATGGAAAAAAAATAAAATAAAACAAACTTCTGACACTTCTCTGTCAACCTCCTGGGACGAAAGGTAAAGAATGACTGGGGGATAGGGGAAGTTGGAGGAGTATGTAAGCCTTTGACTGGTGGCCTGGTTCTTATTTCCCGTAAGTAATGAATTTGGCTGGGGACTCTTTCCCATTAGGAAGAAAACACACTTTTTCTAACTTTGACCCCCAAAATCTGTTACACATCTACAACCACCAAAAAACACCCATGCTAAATAGTTTCTAAATTTTGTAAATAGAGTTTAGAAATATCCAATGTGTTCATGTTCTTTGTTTTTTTGCAAGTTATAGGGCAATAAATACAGGTAGCACTTTGCTATTTCCAAACCATTTTTTTTTTACAAATTAGCGATAGTTACATTGGAACACTGATATCTGTCAGGAATCCCTGAATAACCCTTAACATGTATATAAATATTTTTTTTTTATTGACAACCCAAAGTATTGATCTAGGCCCATTTTGGTATATTTGATGCCACCATTTCACTGCCAAATGCAATCAAATAAAAAAAATTGTTCGCTTTTCACAAACTTTTTCACAAACTTTAGGTTTCTCATTGAAATTATTTACAAACAGCTTGTGCAATTATGGCACAAATAGTTGTAAATGCTTCTCTGGGATCCCCTTTGTTCAGAAATAGCAGACATATATGGCTTTGGCGTTGCTTTTCGGTAATTAGAAGGCCGCTAAATGCTGCTGCACACCACACGTGTACTATGCCCAGCAGTGAAGGGGTTAATTAGGGAGCTTGTAGGGTTAATTTTAGCTTTAGTGTAGTAGACAATCCAAAGTATTGATCTAGGCCCATTTTGATATATTTGATGCCACCATTTCACCGCCAAATGTGATCAAATACAAAAAAATTGTTGACATTATGGACAAATGGTTGTAAATGCTTATTTGGGATCCCCTTTCTTCAGAAATAGACATATATGGTATTGGCGTTGCTTTTTGGTAATTAGAAGGCCGCTAAATGCCGCTGTGCACCACACTTGTATTATGGCCAGAAATTAAGGGGTTAATTAGGTACCTTGTAGAGTTAATTTTAGCTTTAGTGTAGAGATCAGCCTTCCACCTGACACATCCCACCCCCTGATCCCTCCCTGACACCCCTCAAACAGCTCTCTTCCCTCCCCCCACCTCACAATTGTCACCGCCATCTTAAGTACTGGCAGAAAGTCTGCCAGTACTAAAATAAAAGGCTTTTTTTTTTTTTTTTTTTTTTTTTTTTTTAAATATAGTTATTCTGGATCCCCCCTTAGCCTCCAACTTCCCTGATCTCTCTCCCCCCCCCCCCCCCAAAACAGCTCTCTAATCCTCCCCCCTATATCTAGTTGCCACCATCTTGGGTACTGGCAGCTGTTTGCCAGTACCCAGTTTGTTAAAAAAAATATATAACTTTTTTAAAATAAATAAATAAAACCCAAAATTTCTATAGTGTAGCTGCCTCCCCTCAATACCCTGCCCCCTCCCAGATCCCTTGACAAACATTTATTTCCCCCTCTCCATACAATTAAATTCAACTGAATGGAAATGTGGCGCGCACTTTCACCCCCCCCCCCTCGGACCAAACAGGATACGGAACTAAACCACCTATGGGCCGCCCACCAGCCTCCCTACTGCTGCTCCCACCCACCATTGATCGGCACCATTGGTGGCCCTCTCTGCATTGGTGGGTCAAAAAGGGTATTGCAGTGATAACGCAATATCAAAGCATCACTGCAATACCCTAAAAGCGTCTGGAAGCGATCATGATCACTCTTACAGGGCTTAAGGTACGTCCTTGGTCACTAACTAACACTTTTTGTAGGACGTGCCTGACACGTCCTTGGTCGTTAAGGGGTTAATGTCCAATTTATGCAAAGGTTCAAAAGGAGGAGCCGGCAAAACCCTTAACACCAGGTTAAGACTCCATGGAGGAGAAATAGGCTTGATAAATTTAAAACGAACCAGAGCCTGAACAAAACTATGAACATCAGGAAGATAAGCAATCTTTCTGTGGAACAAAACTGAAAGAGCAGATATCTGCCCTTTTAAATATAGCAGATAAGCCCTTATTTAGACCATCCTGCAAATACTGCAGAATCCCAGGAATTCTAAAAGAATTCCAGGAAAAAACATGATTTATACACCATGAAATAAAGGCCTTCCAGATCTTGTGATACACCTTCCTAGTTAGAGGAAGTCCAGGAAGTTACATGCCTGAATCAAGGATTAAATCACAGAATTAGAGAATCCCCTATGACTAAGAACTAAGTGTTCAATATCCATGCCATCAAGTTCAGAGACTTGAAATCCGGATGAAACAAACAGACCTTGGGACAGGTCTGACCACAGAGATGGAAGTCATGGAGGGCAACTGGAAATCTGAACCAGATCTGCATACCAAATCCTGCGAGGCCAAGCTGGGTCAATCAGGATTACAAAAGACTTCTCTAGCCTTATCTTGGCATTCACTCTGGGAAGAAGAACCAGAGACAGAAACAAATAAGCAGGCTGAAAAGGCCAAGGAACTACTAGAGCATCCACTAACTCTGCCGGAGGATCCCTGGACCTCGCAAAGTACCTGGGAACTTTGTTGTTCAAATGAAAGGCCATCAGATCTATTTCTGGGAGACCCCAAAGATCCAGATTGAACACATCCTGGTGAAGAGACCACTCCCCTGGATAAAGAGATTGATGACTGAGAAAGTCTGCCTCCCAGTTGCTCACTCCTGGAATATGAATTGCAGAGGCTAAACAAGTATTGGTTTATGCCCACGAGAGAATCTGAAACACCTCAATTATTGCCAGGGAACTGCATGGTTAATATAAGCTACTGCTGTGAAATTGTCTTGAAACGGAGATGAGACTCCCTTTTCAACAGAGGCCAAGTTTGAAGGGCCCTGAAAATTGCACAGAATTCTAGAACAATAATTGTTAACCTTGCCTCCTGAGGATCCTAAACTCCCTGTGCTGTCAGAGATCCCCAAACATTGCCCAACCTAAGAGACTTGCATCTGTAGTGATCACAGTCCAGGTATGATGAGCAAAAAGAAGCCCCATGAATAATAAACTGAGTATAATCCCTGCAACATTGACGCAGTATACAAAGCTGAAGAGGCCTCGTAAAATTGAGCAAATAAAATTGCTTCTGAGGCTGCAATCATGAGACCTAGGACTTCCACACACATAGCCACTGAAGGAAACAAAAGAGACTGAAGGTTCAGACAAGCTGACACCAATTTCAACCTTCTCTGCTCTGTTAGAGAAAGGCTCATGGATACCGAATCTATTTGGAAACCCAAGAAAGCTATCTTTGTCTGAGGAACCAAAGGACGCTTTGGAAAATGAATCCCCCAACCATGCTGCTAAAGAGACAACAAGTCGGTGGGTGTGAGATACTGCTTAAAGAAAAGATGGAGCTTGAACCAAGATGTCATCCAGGTATGGTAACACTGCAATACCTTAAGACCTGATCACAGACAAAAGGGCACCGAGAACCTTTGTGAATATTCTTGGAGCTGTAGCCAGACCAAATGGTAGAGCAAAAAACTGAAAATACCTGTCTAGAAAGGCAAACCTCAGAAACTGGAAATGATCTCTGTCAATAGGAACATGAAGGTAAGTATCCTTTAAATCTATTGTGGACAAAAACTGACCATGCTGAACAAAAAGGCAGAATAGTCTGGATAGTTTCCATTCTGAAACATGGGATCATTATAAGCCTTTTCAGACAATTTAAATCTAGAACTGGTCTTAAAGAACCTTCCTTCTTTGGAACAATGAAGAGATTTGAATAAAATCCCATCCCCTGTTCCTGCAAAGGAACTAGAAGAATCCATCCCATAGCTTCCAGACCTGAGAAAGACTGAAGAAAAGCTTGAGCTTTTACAGGATTCATTGGAACATTGGAGAGAGAAAACACAATATTCCAAACCCAGGGATCTTGACCAGACTGAAACCAAGCGTCCGGAAAAAAGGCTTAATCTTGATTGGGGGCGCACCTTCATGCAATTTTAGTAGTAGGGATAGATTTCTTACCCTTCTTTCACTTGTTCCAGTTAGAATTAGGTCTCCAGACTGAACCAGAGGAGTCAGCTTTCTGTTCCTTATTCTGACGAAAAACGATTAGAAGCTTTGGATATCCGTCTAGACTTTGTCTTGAGGAAGAAAATACTTTTTACCTCCAGTAACAGTAGATATAATAGAATCTAAATCAGAACCAAATAACTTCTTTCCCTTAAAGAAAAGAGAGTGTCTAGATTTAGAAACCATATCAGCAGACCAAGATTTAAGCTACAAGGCTCTCCTGGCAAGGACTGTCAAAGACATGCTTTTGACATTAATCTTCATAATATCAAAAACATTCAGCATCACAAATAAAATAATTGGCACTCTGAAGCAAACCCAGAAGATTTACACTAGCAGAGTCATCAGAATACTGCTCTGAAAGACTAAACAACCAGTATAGTAATTAAGACCTCTAAAAGAGAACGAATAGAAGAATCCATCCCATAGCTTCCAGACCTGAGAAAGACTGAAGAAAAGCTTGAGCTTTTACAGGATTCATTGGAACATTGGAGAGAAAAAACTTCCCTGAGACACAATATTCCAAACCCAGGGATCTTGACCAGACTGAAACCAAGCGTCCGGAAAAAAGGCTTAATCTTGATTGGGGGCGCACCTTCATGCTATTTTAGTAGTAGGGATAGATTTCTTACCCTTCTTTCACTTGTTCCAGTTAGAATTAGGTCTCCAGACTGAACCAGAGGAGTCAGCTTTCTGTTCCTTATTCTGACGAAAAACGATTAGAAGCTTTGGATATCCGTCTAGACTTTGTCTTGAGGAAGAAAATACTTTTTAATTCCAGTAACAGTAGATATAATAGAATCTAAATCAGAACCAAATAACTTCTTTCCCTTAAAGAAAAGAGTGTCTAGATTTAGAAACCAGACCAAGATTTAAGCTACAAGGCTCTCCTGGCAAGGACTGTCAAAGACATGCTTTTGACATTAATCTTCATAATATCAAAAACATTCAGCATCACAAATAAAATAATTGGCACTCTGAAGCAAACCCAGAAGATTTACACTAGCAGAGTCATCAGAATACTGCTCTGAAAGACTAAACAACCAGTATAGTAATTAAGACCTCTAAAAGAGAACGAATATGTTCAACTTTAAACAAAAAAGAGGAAGTATCAAGTTCAACATCAGATGAGGAATCCTCATACCAAGAGGAAACCACCATCTGAAGACAAAACAGCATCCCTGGTCTCAGGGCACATATCACTTGTAGAAGGTAAAATCTGAACTGACCTTTTACACTTGTTTGAAGGCGGGAGAGCAGCAAACGCTTCAGAAACTGCAGCCTTGATAAAAAAAAAATCATGGTAGGAGACACTACATCATCATTATCCTGTAATGAGCAAACAGTAGGTAGTTTAGCATTCTGACCAGATGCCATCAGATCCAATTCTGGTGTGCCCCATTGATGAATCAATTGTGCAAACACCTCCGGATGGAGCTCCAACTCCCCCGGATGAAAAGTCTGACGACTTAGAAAATCCGCTTCCCAGTTCTCCACTCCTGGGATATAGATTGCTGATAGATGGCAAGAGTGAGTCTCTGCCCATCAAATTATTTTGGAAACCTCTATCATCGCTAGAGAACTCTTTGTTCCCCCTTGATGATTGATATATGCTACAGTCGTGATATTGTCCGACTGGAATCTTATGAATTTGGCCGAAGCCAGCTTAGGCCACACCTGAAGCGCATTGAATATCGCTCTCAGTTCTAGAATATTTATTGGAAGTAGGGCCTCCTCCTGAGTCCACACACCCTGAGCCTTCAGGGAATTCCAGACTGCACCCCAGCCCAAAAGGCAGGCAACCGTCGTCACTATGACCCAGGCTGGCCTGCGGAAACACATTGCCTGGGACAGATGATCCTGTGACAACCACCAAAGAAGAGAGTCTCTGGTCTCTAGATCCAGATATATCCGCAGAGATAAATCCGCATAATCACCATTCCACTGTCTGAGCATGCACAGTTGTAGTGGTCTGAGATGCAAGCGAGCAAATGGAACTATGTCAATTGCTGCTACCATTAGTCCAATTACCTCCATACACTGAGCCACTGGCGGCAGAGGAATGGAATGAAGTGCTCGGCAAGTGGTTAAGATCTTTGATTTTCTGACCTCCGTCAGAAAAATTTTCATGTCCACCGAGTCTATCAGAGTTCCTAGGAATGGAACTCTTGTTAGAGGAACAAGTGAACTCTTTTTTATGTTCACCTTCCACCCGTGAGATCTTAGAAAAGCCAACACGATGTCCGTGTGAGATTTGGCTAGATGGTAAGTTGATGCCTAAATCAAAATATCGTCCAGATAGGGTGCCACTGCTATGCCCCGTGGCCTTAGAACTGCCAGAAGGGACCCTAGAACCTTTGTGAAAATTCTGGGAGCTGTGGCCAACCCGAAAGGAAGGGCCACAAACTGGTAATGTTTGTCCAGGAAGGCGAACCTGAGGAACTGGTGATGATCTTTGTGGATAGGAATGTGAAGATACGCATCCTTCAAATCCACGGTGGTCATATATTGACCCTCCTGGATCATTGGTAAAATTGTCCGAATGGTCTCCATCTTGAAGGATGGGATTCTGAGAAATTTGTAAAGGGTTTTGAGATCTAAAATCCGTCTGAAGGTTCCCTCTTTTTTGGGAACCATGAACAGATTGGAGTAAAACCCCTGCCCCTGTTCTACTTTTGGAACTGTACAGATTACACCCATGGTATATAGGTCTTCTACACAGCATAAGAACGCCTCTCTTTTTGTATGGTTTACAGACAAACGTGAAAGATGAAATATCCCCCCTGGGAGAGAATCTTTGAATTCTAGACGATACCCCGGGTCACGATTTCTAATGCCCAGGAATCCTGAACGTCTCTTGCCCAAGCCTGAGCGAAGAGAGAAAGTCTGCCCCCTACTAGATCTGGTCCCAGATCGGGGGCTGCCCCTTCATGCTGTCTTGGTAGCAGCAGCGGGCTTCTTGGCCTGTTTACCTTTATTCCAGGTCTGGTTAGGTCTCCAGACTGACTTGGATTGAGCAAAATTCCCCTCCTGCTTTGTGGCAGAGGAGGAAGTAGAGGTTCCACCTTTAAAGTTTCAAAGGAACGAAAATTATTTTGTTTGGCCCTCACTTTATTTGTCTTGTCCTGAGGAAGGGCATGGCCTTTACCTCCAGTAATGTCGGAAATGATCTCCTTCAGTTAAGGCCCGAATAGGGTCTTACCTTTGAAAGCAATAGCTAACAGCTTAGATTTTGTTGACACATCAGCAGACCAGGATTTAAGTCATACCGCTCTACGCGCTAAAATGGCAAAACCTGTATTCTTTGCCGCTAATTTAGCCATTTGAAAAGCGGCATCTGTAATAAAAGAATTAGCTAGCTTGAGAGCCTTAATTCTATCCAAAATATCATCTAATGGGGTCTCAACCTTAAGAGACTCCTCTAGAGCCTCAAACCAAAAAGCAGCTGCAGTAGTTACAGGAACAATGCACACTATAGGTTGTAGAAGAAAACCCTGATGAATAAACAATTTCTTTAGAAGACCCTCTAATTTTTTATCCATAGGATCTTTGAAAGCACAACTGTCCACAATAGGTATAGTTGTACGCTTAGCTAGGGTAGAAATAGCTCCCTCCACCTTAGGGACCGTCTGCCACGAGTCCCGCACGGTGTCTGATATGGGAAACATTTTCTTAAAAGTAGGAGGGGGAGCGAACGGAATACCTGGTCTATCCCACTCCTTAGTAACAATTTCCAAAATCCTCTTAGGGACCGGAAAAACATAAGTATAGGCAGGAACCTCTAGAAATCTGTCCATTTTACACAATTTCTCTGGAACTACAATAGGGTCACAATCATCCAGAGTCGCTAAAACCTCCCTGAGCAATCTGTCTGAGGGAACATATTTCCTAAATCAGAAATCTCTCCCTCAGCCAGCAAATCCCTCACTTCAGAACATTGTGAGGGTACATCGGATATAGCTAATAAAGCGTCAGAGGGCTCAGCATTTGTTCTCACACCAGACCTGCTGCGCTTCCCCTGCAACCCAGGGAGCTTAGATAAAACCTCTGTGAGGGTAGTATTCATAACTGCGGCCATATCTTGCAGGGTGAAAGAATTAGACGCACTAGAAGTACTTGGCGTCGCTTGTGCGGGCGTTAATGGTTGTGACACTTAGGAAGAATTAGATTGCATAACCTGATTCTCTTCGACTGAGAATCATCCTGCGATATACATTTAGTAGCTAAAATATGTTCTTTACAATTTATAGACCTTTCAGTGCACGAGGGACACATTCTAAGTGGAGGTTCCACAATGGCTTCCAAACATATTGAACATTGACTTTCCTCAATGTCAGACATGTTGAACAGGTTAGTAATGACTACAAACAAGCATGAAAACACTTTATTTAGTGGAAAAAAATAATCTTAAAAAACGGTACTGCGCCTTTAAGAAAAAAAAGCATACACATTCTGCAAAACAGCCTAAACATGCACCAAATTTTTCAAAATTTTGTATGTAGACACACTATAGGTAGTTAAGATTGCACCACAAACATTTTTAACTATTAACCCCTTAAATTCCAAACCGGATCGAAAATAGGCCCAGATCCGGAAAAAAAAAACCCTAAGCACCTTGCCACAGCCCTGCTGTGGCCCTACCAGCCCTAAGGGATCGAAATTGTGGGGTAAAAGCTTCGATTTGGCCCAAAACATACACTAGGGCCCTCAGGAGTTAGAGCTTGCTGTTTGCTGACAAACTAACTGCGCATCTGAGGCGCAAAAATAGGCCGCGCCCATCTCACTCGATGTTTCCTCAGCCTTAAAGAACCGCACCAGAGCGGTTATAACTAGCCATGTGGGTTCTAAGACCCGAAAATTAAGCCATGTGTGTCCTAATAAAGTTGCCCAAAAACGTTTATTGCCCACAAAAACGTTAAAGCACTCCCATCCAAAAAAACATTTGCTCACAAACATTTGCCATTGAGTGTCAACCATATATGTAATTGGCCCCATATGCAAGCTAAGTAATGCCCTTCTTTTAGCTCTAGGATTACTGCTTACCTTTACCCTCCTGGGTATAATGTCAGCCTTTCTGAAATACACACTCTCTCCAGAAAAAATGTGACTGGACATACCTCATTGCTGCATAGCATGAAACTGTTCATCACGCTGAAGTTTCCTGTACTCCTCAGCATCTGTGGGAACAGCAATGGACCTTAGTTACAAATGCTAAGATCACCATCCTCCAGGCAGCAGTCTTCATCCATCTGCTGCCTGAGAGTAAATAGTACAAACCGGTACAATTTAAAATAACAAACTCTTGCTTGAAGAAATAAAAAAACTAATATTTTATCACCTCTTTCACTTTACCCTTCCTAGTACTTAGAGTAGGCAAAGAGAATGACTGGGGGGTGGAGCTAAGGGAGGAGCTATATAGACAGCTCTGCTGTGGTGCTCTTTGCCACTTCCTGTAGGGAAGGATAATATCCCACAAGTAAAGGATGAATCCGTGGACTCGTCTTACCTTTCTAGAAGAAAAGGGAATACCTGGTCTATCCCACTCCTTAGTAACAATGTCCAAAATCCTCTTAGGGACCGGAAAAACATTAGTGTAAGTAGGAACCTCTAGATATCTATCCATTTTACGCAATTTCTCTGGTGGAACTACAATAGGGTCACAATCATCCAGAGTAGCTAAAACCTCCCTAAGCAACAGGCGGAGGTGCTCTAGCTTAAATTTAAAAGCCGTCATATCTGAATCTATCTGAGGGAACATCTTTCCTGAATCAGAAATCTCTCCCTCAGACAGCAAATCCCTCACCCCAACTCAGAACATTGTGAGGGTACATCGGAGATGGCTAATAAAGGGTCAGAGGGCTCAGCATTTACTCTCACACCGGACCTACTGTGCTTCCCCTGCAACCCAGGCAGCTTAGATAATACCTCTGTGAGGGTAGTATTCATAACTGCGGCCATATCTTGCAGGGTGAAAGAATTAGAAGCACTAGAAGTACTTGGCGTCGCTTGTGCGGGCGTTAATGGTTGTGACACTTGGGGAGAATTAGATGGCATAACCTGATTCCCTTCTGACTGAGAATCATCCTGCAACATACTTTTATCAGCTAAAATATGTTCTTTGCAATTAATTGCCCTTTCAGTGCATGAGGGACACATTTTAAGTTGGGGTTCCACAATGGCTTCCAAACACATTGAACATTGTCTTTCCTCAATGTCAGACATGTTAAACAGGCTAGTAATGACACAAACAGGCTTGAAAACACTTTATTTAGTGAAAAAATAACAATCTTAAAAAACGGTACTGAGCCTTTAAGAGAAAAAAAAGCATACACGTTCTGCAAAACAGCTTAAAAATAATCAAATTGATTCAATTTTTTGCATGAATATTCAAAATATGCAGCTAAGGAAAGGAACAGTTAACCCTTTACAGTGAAAAACCGGATAATTAATAAGGCCTAAATCCGGAAAACACACCCCCTGCACCTCGCCACAGCCCTGCTGTGGCGCCAACCTGTCCTCAGGGATTGGAAAAACGGGGTTAAAGCTTCGATTTGGCCCAACACTTCCACAAGGGTCCACCGGAGTTGGAGCTTGCTGCTTGCTCTGCAAATACAAGTGCGCAACTGAGGCGCGAAAATAGGTTCCGCCCATCTCACTCAATGTTTTGCAGCCCAAATGAACCGCACCAGAGCGGTTTGAAACTAGCCATGTGGGTTCTTTAACCCAAAAAGGAAGCCAAATGTACCCTCCAATAAAGCCTCAAAAACTTTACTACCAAAAACTTTATCAGCACTCACAGTTCAATAAACGTTTGCCCACAAACATTCAAACTCAGTGTCAACCATTTTTTATGAGCCCCTATATGCAAGCTTAGTAATACCCCTCTTCTCTTAGGATTACTGCTTACCCTTACCCTCATGGGTATTTTGAAATACCACAGTCTCTCCAGAAAAAATGACTGAACATACCTCACTGCTATATAGCATGAAAACGTTCCTCACACTGAAGTTTCTTGTACTCCTCAGCCATTCTGCTCTGGATCTTAGTGACAAATGCTAAGATCATCAGCCTCCAGGCAGAAGTCTTCATCCATCTGTTGCCTGAGAGTAAATTGTACACACTGGTACAATTTAAAATAAAAAATTCTTGCTTGAAGAAAATTAAAACTAACATTTTATCACCTCTTTCACTTTACCCTTCCTAGTACTTAGAGTAGGCAAAGAGAATGACTGGGGGGTGGAGCTAAGGGAGGAGCTATATAGACAGCTCTGCTGTGGTGCTCTTTGCCACTTCCTGTTAGCAGGAGGATAATATCCCACAAGTAAAGGATGAATCTGTGGACTCGTCGTATCTTATAGAAGAAACAGACGCCCCACAGAACAAATACGGGTGGGGAGCTGTGGACTCTTTCCATCTGAAGAAAAGAAAATGATCAGGTAAGCATAATTTATGTTTTTCTTCATAAATGGAAAGAGTCCACAGCTGCATTCATTACTTTTGGGAAAACAATACCCAAGCTATAGAGGACACTGAATGCTAAAAATGGGAGGGTACAAAAGGCGGCCCATTCTGAGGGCACCCAGCCTGAAAACCCTGCGCAGCAAAAATCCCGCTTTGTCCGAAGCCGAGAAACTTTGAAAAAACGGACAATCCACAAAGGATAACAAGCCTTGCTAGAGGCCACAGAAAATAGGCTCGACCGAACCAACACGCCTCCGGGAGACACCATCGTCCAGCAGTCGGTCCCCACAACACACCCCTTACGAGAGAAAGGTATCAACTACTGTAAACTCCCAAAAGGAAGCGAACACATAGAAACCAGACAAGGATACACGGAAAACCCTAAATAGGGTACGACAAGTTCCAAATAAAATAAGGAAAAAACTCCAGGAGCAAGTCAAGCTCACAGAGACCCAAAAAAAAAAAAAAAAACAGCCCTGAGAAACAAGGGGAGAAAATGCCCAGACCCCAAAGAGTACAGAACCACAGATTAGGTCCGGGATCCGAAAAACAGAGAAGAAAACTTCTCCTATAAAAGTGCAAACGTACCCTGATAACAACTAAAGACGAAGTCCTCAAGTCGCAATGAACTCAGAATATCAAGATATGCAGAAACCAACATACGTTCCGCAAACCCAGATAGAAATACCTGCATCAAGCACATGTAATAGTCATACCAGGATGACTCTGTAAACAGAAGGAGTTGCAGAGCAAGTAAAGAGCAGCTGAAGTAGATATGATAAAATACACTTTCCATTAATGGGAATCAATCCTGGAGTTGTCAAAAGACCTAAGCTGATGCTCTAACCATTATACCAGATCAGAGAACCAACCACACCTTCAACTGTGAAACATCCACTAAACAGTGGGCCCATCACAGGTTAGTCAAAGCCACCATGCTACACGCGTAACTTGAAAATGGGGAAGCACCGAAACCTCAAAGAGGCACACCGTACCTCAAACCCAAGGACTAACCCCAGATCCCAGATTCTGCTCCCAACACCAGACCAGCCCAGCTACAGGCAGATCTGACAAGCAGGGGAGCAAAAAGGACCCCAGTCTCCAGCCCAGAAAAAGGATGAAATGGAACAGACCTAAGCCTCCGATAGAGTTCGGGTGCCAAGCCCAATAGGTCCCTCAATTAGGAACTCCCAAGAGAACCTCAGAGATAAATGGAGAAATGCAGTAGATCCCCATGAGATCCAACAAAATACCATGAGAGTCTCAACACGGAGACTGCAATCTCCACAGATGGAACAGAAACCCACTATAGGGTTAAAATACCCATTCCAATCACCTGCCCACAAGACAGGACAGCCTCCTCCCAAGAGAGTATTCTACCTCCTAAAGGAGAAAAAACTACCCCCACAAGGGGGAAAACACAGAGAACAGCAGCGCATAAGCTCTAAACAGCAAGCCGTAGCCAGATGAAAACAAAAACTGAATATAAATCATCCAGCCACCAAGGAGAGCACCCATCATTCAAAGGGCAGGACAGACCAAAAAGGAGCATATTCAAAATCGCACTGATCCTGACCAAGCTGCAAGCAGCTCAACTAACTAGACCATAAGACATAACCAATGTTCCCTGGAAAAACTGGTACGCACTGAACCAGCCACAGTATCATAAGTTTTCGCACATCTGGAAAGATCCAAGACAAAAACTATAGGCCAGGGCCCAGAATGTGTGGAACCAACCACACCCCAAGGAACACAACTACCCTGTCTGTAAACAGACGACACAGGGACTGACCAGACTACTCCGGAAAAACGGAAAACAAGAGTCACTCGAAAAAATTCTCAACTCAAAGAAAGAGAACACCCCTTGCCGGAGTCCAGCACTCCAAAAGGAGCTAGAGCACAACAGAGTTGTTACAAGACTATGGAGTCCAAACAGCGTGCAGAACACCACCAAAACGTCCAGGACCAAGGGAAAAATCAAGGACCAAATCATTCGAAAAGGGAGCAGAACAAGGTTAGGGCAAACACGAGGCCATGCCAGTGTGTCCTTAAACGTCTCCATGAACACCTCAGAGTACGTAACCAGAGGGACTCACCTAAGGAAAAAAAATGCAAAGCATCCCATTCCCGGTAGAAAAACACCTAAGCAAAGCTTGGAGAAGGAGACAACACAGCCTATTGTCCCCGATAGGGAAAAAACAAACTATCAAAACTGGAAAAGGCCACAGGCCCACCCAGAAGGCGGCTAAGCCGCTAAGGATACCGGACAAGTCCGGAAGTCTCAACCCTAAAGAGAACTACCAAAGGAACAAGTCCAAAAAGGACAAGTCCAAAAGCCCCTAAAAGGCAAGACAGCCAGGAACCGGCGACAAGGAGGCCCTAAATCCTCCCAACCTTCACCCACGGGGGAAGGAACACTCTAAGTCCCGACAGACAACAGAAACAACTGAGTGTGACGCAGAGGGACTCCACCGAATCCCAGACCACCAGCCAAAAATGCTAATAAGGACTGAACTCTTAGGTCCTACCAAAATGCTCAGCAGAACTTGTGTTAAAAACAATATAATAATAATAATAATAATAATAATAATAATAATGTGAAGCACTCGGCGCCTTAACCGGATCAGCCAGGCAGAACCGGCACCACGAGTCTGAATAGGCCCCAAGATAGAAGGGTCTGAACCCAAGCAGGACTAGCCTGCAATCAAGGGCCCAAGGCCTCATATATTCACCCCCAAAGGGAGAATAACCATAGATAAGCATAGGGCCAAAACGCGTCCTTTAGAAGAAACAGTGCGATCCAAAGGTTGCGAGTATCTATTCCAGAAATAAAGTTCCCAAAGGAAAAATAAAACAAACATGAGCTGAAATCAATAAACAAACCTCTTAACCGGAGTAAATAAGAAGGCAACCCATAGGTTATTGCCCAATAAGAACAGACGCCCCAACAGTGACCCTGTTCTTCCAAGCTCAGAACTGGAAAGGATACTCAACCAATAAGTTTATAAGACGAATACTGCATCCCCTTATATCTAATACTGAAAGCTATTCGGGGAAGATGACTGAGATTTCTCAGATCCATTAAGGATGGGATCTTCCAACGATGCCAAAGCGTGCCACAATAGAACATGAAGGCACGCCAGCATACCCCGTCGGAGCAAAAGACAACTCCGGCCTCGAAGGTTTACCCTTCTGAAGTCTCAGGGACAGTCATTCCCCCAGAGAGCTGAACAGGCCATCCCATGCCTGAAGAGCCCCGGATAATGGAACACGAACAATATCTTAAGCAACCTTCTGGAAGTTGCAGATGCGCCAGTGCCAAAATTATGGACATGCGACATCGTGCTCGAAACCCCCCGGTGTAAACAAGCTACCTTCCCGAGAAGGATAAGCAAAGTTTGGGTTACCTGCATGCGTAGTAAGGTGTAGTGGAAGGGAACTCGGAGGACAGAAGCCCCAGAGGCGGATGGCTCAGCGGCCCCTTGATTCCTCGATCCCGAGGAATTGAGCACTGTAATACAGCTTTCAGAACATAACTGATAGACTTGAATCATCCGGGGCAACATGCATTCTGCACAAGGAGTAAAATCCTAAACAGAGACATCCATCTCCCCCATATCAGACTCCTCCATAACTAGGATATTGAATATGAAAGAGTGGACTAAAAAATCTAAATGGCACTTGACACCCACAATGGCTGGGGCGCTTACAACTTCCTATGAACCAGACACCAGCAGACCAGAATTTCTCCGTTGCCACACGGTCAGGAATGTGGAAATGGAGCCCAAAAACGTGACCACGCCCGGTCACCAGGTGAATCGTATAGTCCAAAAAAAGCACGCCCGACCGTAAAGTTGCATCACTTTCCCAAAGCCGTTATGTTCCATAAGCCATGAGCCGAAATAACACTACATATAAGCAAGTTGAATCATATAACAAACATGATTAAAAAAAAACCCCTGATCAATAAACCCCCTTAGGAGATATTAACCCTTGATTTCAAGATACAAAAGGCGCCTCACTGAGACCCTGTGTTATAAGTTAGTCCCGCAAGGTGGTAGCCCCTTGGGAAAAAAAACTCTGTAATACAGTACATTTCATAAAGAATGTAAAATGAAACGATCTTACCGGAATCTTCGCCATGGAACAGGAACACAGCCCTTCAAGTGTTACAGATAGTAGCATCGCTTCTGCCATGGACTTGAGAGAAGAAGCAGGCAGCAAAACTCTTCAACGCTGATTGCTTGTGGAGCTGTTAATATGAGTCGGGATGGTTTCGCAGGAAGACTCTCCCTGCATCTCCGGACTCTAACTTTCATCCATGCTTTCACTAAAAGGCTGTTGGACTACTTAAAACTCCAGTCCTATGTTGAAGAGTACTACCCTCCATAAGAGACTAATCTAAAACTTCTGACACTTCTCTGCCAACCTCCTGGGACGAAAGGCAAAGAATGACTGGGGGATGAGGGAAGTGGGAGGGGTATTTAAAGGGACAGTCTAGGACAAAATAAACTTTTATGATTCGGATAGAGCATGTAATTTTAAACAATTTTCCAATTTACTTTTATCACCAATTTTGCTTTGTTCTCTTGGTATTCTTAGTTGAAAGCTTAACCTGGGAGGTTCATATGCTAATTTCTTAGACCTTGAAGGCCACGTCTTTTCAGGATGCATTTTAACAGTTTTTCACCACTAGAGGGTGTTAGTTCACATATTTCATATAGATAACACTGTGCTTGTGCACGTGAAGTAATCTGGGAGCAGGAACTAATTGGCTAAACTGCAAGTCTGTCAAAAGAACTGAAATAAAGGGGCAGTTTGCAGAGGCTTAGATACAAGATAATCACAGAGGTTAAAAGTATATTAATGTAACTGTGTTGGTTATGCAAAACTGGGGAATGGGCAATAAAGGTATTATCTATCTTTTAAAACAATAAAAATACTGGTGTAGACTTTCCCTTTAAGCCTTTGACTGGGGTGTCTTTGCCAACTCCTGGTGGCCAAGTTTCTGAATTCCCAAAAGTAATTAATGCAGCTGTGGACTCTTTCCATTTATGAATAAAAAGGTAAAAAGGAGTTCAGGAGACTCAGTTTATTGGGTAGATTTAGCTGCTCCATTATAGCATATGGCAAAGCAATGCAATAAACACTAAAAAACCCCTGAAAAAGCTCTTGAGGAATGGAAACCACTTACCCCCTACTAAGTAGCGTTTACAAAATAGAGACACAGGTACAATGCGGGCTAAGCCAAAACTGCAAAACAAAGCAGAAGAAATTAAATCTGAGGACCGAAAATGCTGGGGGGGAAGACAACTAAAAAAAGGGGATTTTGCACTCCAAAACCCTGATGCGTGCATAACTGAACGAACGTGCGCAAACCCGACGTACATAACTTGACATGCTCGTTTTCCCCCATACACATCAATGAAGAAAATGTGCTAACTGAACGAACGTGCGCAAACCCGACGTACATAACTTGACATGCTCGTTTTCCCCCATACACATCAATGAAGAAAATGTGCTAGAAAAATCCTACACCTGCGGTTGCGTAATGGCGATCACTATAACGCAATCCCTATTGATGTAACCTAACACAAACCCCTAGTCTAAATACCCCTAATCCGCCTCCCCCAACATCGGCAACACTAAATAAAGATATTAAACCCTAATCCGCCACCCCCAGCATTGGCGACAATAAATAAAATATATTAAACCCTAAACCGCAGTCATGGGGAACGATGTGTAGACTCCTCTTCGTGCGATTTCTGCCGCACACTGAAGCTTGAATGCAAGGTACCCGTTTTATATTGGGTACCTTGCTTTCCTATTGGCTGAAAATTTTTAATCAGCCAATAAGATGAGAGCTGCTTAAATTATATTGGCTGATTTGAACAGCCAATAGGATTTAATCAGCTCTCATCTATTGGCTGATTTAAATATTTCAGCCAATTGGAATGCAAGGTACCCAATATAAAACAGGCACTTTGCATTCAAGCTTCAGTGTGCGGCGGAGATCGCATGAAGAGGACCCTATACATCACTCCCCATGATGGCGGTTTAGGGGTTAATAGCTTTATGTGCGACGACGTAGAACGCATGAAGAGGAGCCTCCATGTCGTTCCCAATGACTGCCGCCGACAGCTGCGCCTCAAAAGCTCTGCGACCCTTGAATGAAGATGGTTCAGTGACACTGGGATGAAGACTGAAGATGGAGCCGCCTGAAAGAAAACCTTCACCGCTGGACTTCAGAAATGGAAAATACCTATTTCGGGGTTAGTGTTAGTTTTTTTTTTTTGTTAATGGGCAGCAAAAGAGCGCAATACCCATACAAATGCCCCTTTAGGGCCAATGGGTAGCTTAGGTTTATTTTAGTTAGGTCTTTTTTATTTTGGGGGTTTGGGTGGGTGGTGGGTTATTAGGGGGGACTGTGTAATTTATTTTTTTATTTTTTTTCAAAAAAGAGCTGACTGCTTAAGGGCAATGCCCTAAAAGGCCTTTTTATTATTTTGGATAATTTTGTTATTTTTTGTAATCTTAGTTTTTTTTCCGTAATATTATGATTTTTAAATTTTTTTAGTAATCTTAGGGGGGGGGGGGTTTCGTAGTATTATGATTTTTTTAATTTTGCAATTTAGTTTTCTTTTATTTTTGGTATATTTTATTTTGTTAAAATAGTAATGTTAGGTTTATTTATAGTTTAGGCTAAGTTTATTTTTAAAAGTTTTTATTTATTTGAAGGTAGTTATATTGTAACTAATTTAAAGTTAGGGGGATGTAAGGTTTAAGGGTTAATAGCTTAATTGTGTCCCAATGTGGGGGGCCGGCGGCTTAGGGGTTAATAGGTTTATTTTTGTATTAGAGATGTGGGGGCCAGCAGTTTAGGGGTTAATAGGTTTATTTTAGTATTAGCGATGCGGGGTGATGGCGGTTTAGGGGGTTAATACTTTAATTTAGGTAGTCACGATGCAGGGGGCAGCAGATTAGGGGTTAATACTTTATTTTAGTGTTGGCGATGTTCGGGCGGCAGACTAGGGGTTAATAGGTTTATTATAGTATTTGTGATGTAGGTGGCAGATTAGGGGTTAATAGGTAGTTTATGGGTGTTAGTGTACTTTGTAACATTTTTGTGAAACATTTTTGATTGCAAAATCCATAACTTTGCAATCAACTTTGATAACTTTGATAGCGGAATGGATTGTGGTGGTATAAGCTATAACAGTCAGGCATAATAGCCTGACCAAACAACTTGTAATACGGGTGAGCTGAAAATTCCACACTCAAAAGCGATATTTTGAGTGCGGGATGGAGAGTTGCGGTACAGGCTAAAACGCTAGCAGTATAGCCGTACCGCTGCCACTTGTAATACGGGTGACCTTCCATTCTGTGCGCAAAGGACAATTTTTCAGCGGTATAGGCGTAGCGCAAAACTTGTAATTTAGGTGTAAGTGCGACAAAAATGCAGATGTGCACAAAACACCAAGGGAATAGTGAAAAGGAACAGCCCCAGGGCCATATATATTAGCAATGTATATGTTTAGGTATAAATAATTATAAAAAGTGCTCAAAACATAGCTAAATCAGTGTTAAAATGTTAATACAAAGATACTTACCAATAGACACTGGTCCACTAGCAAACAAGCAGCAGACAGCCAAACCAGTACTGAAACATATCAGCAGAGGTCATGGAATAGGAGTATATTGTAGATCCATAAAGGGAGTCAAAAGACAAGTCCCTGCGACCAATTATAGAGGGTTTATGAAAAATTTCCCATGAGGAGAAAAAAGAATCACAAACCACACCCCATATACAACCCTCTGACAAGCACTGCACTCTGAGGGGAAAACGGGCCTCAATATAGACTGAAAACCCCTCTCTCTGAAGAATTAAATACACATCTTCAATATCTCCAGCGGAGGCAAAGTAAAGACTGAGGTATGTGTGAGGGGTTTTATAGAGCTCTTGGGGTTTGGGAATCTTTGCCTCCTCCTAGTGGTATAGAAGAGTAATTCCCAAGAGTAAAGGATCGTGGAATCTCACCACCTGTATGAAAGAAAAGTTATTCTCTCTGCAGGCTTATAAAAGGGTGCTTCTATATATGAGCATTCAGCTTTGCACCCTTTCTACTTGTATATGCGTCTTGTTTTCTAATTACATATGATCTCATGCTTACCACAAATATGCTTAACAATTAAACATTAATTAATTTTTAGCAAAAACTTGGATTTCTCTTCCTTTTTTAATATACATATGCTTTAGAAACACACACCACAGAACATTGTAGGTCCCAAGCGGAAACTGCTTCTGATCCAATCAGCAGAGTTAGTCACACAACTCAGCAGTGAATCAGCATTGCTCTGCGGGTACCAAGCTTCTGTGTGGGTTAAACACATAGTAGTACAGGGGTGTTAAACTTAAAAGATATGCTATAACCAATGATGGCCATTTAAGTACTTCCAACATAGTTTTATGTGTTTAGAAAAAAATGCTTTAACACTGAAATTGGCACCTCCTAAATACTAAAGGCTAAAGCAATAGAAAACACCTTTTGCTTGCTAGTCACAGCATGTTTTCATGTAATTTATATATTCTTAGGAATTACAGTGGCTAACAAAATAACTTATTTTTCTATGACGTATAACAACCATCAGATTATTATTTTTTTAAAAATGTGCAATTTACGAAAAGATGTAATGGAAAAGGTGACAAGGCTATATTATTTAAGTACCAATTGTTTTTTGGCGCACAATGCTTCGGGCTTTCTCAGTACCAGGGGATCCAGTGGTGGTAGCACTACGCTGTCGCATTGGAGCTTGACCTGGCTGTTCTCTGCTCCAGCCACGGGTAAATGATTTATCTACAGAAACCTTCTGGAAATCATTGTTACATCCTGTATGCAAAGAGGAACATAAGGATAAGAAAGTTAATTTTATTAATGCGCAAAAGCAAATGCTCAGCAATATTAAAAATATTCATGAGTGTGAGAAAAACATAAATTATGCTTACAGATAATTTCCTTTCTTTCTGTACAGGGAGAGTACACCGATGCATTCCTTACTTGTGGGAAATACTGAACCTGGCCACCAGGAGGAGGCAAAGACACACCAGCCAAAGGCTTAAATGCCTCCCCCACTTCCCTCATCCCCCAGTCATTCTGCGGAGGGAACAAGGAACAGTAGGAGAAATATCATGGTGAAAATGTGCCAGAAGAACAAGTTAAAATTTAGGGCCGCCCATCTGAGAACACGGGCGGCGGGAGCTATTGACTCCCTGTAAAGAAGGAAAGGAAATTATCTGGTAAGCATAATTTATGTTTTCCTACTTAATACAGGGAGAGTACACAGCTGCATTCCTTACTTGGGGGAAATTATACCCAAGCTCCAGAGGACACTGAATGCTAACGGGAGGGCAAAAAGGAGAGGCGGCCCCCATCTGAGGGCACCACAGCATGCAAAACCCTTTCTCCCGAAGGCTGCTTCAACAGAAGCAAAAACACGTTAAAAATATTGGAAAAGAATGTAAGATCGACCAGGAAGCCGCCCTGCAAATCTGAACCGCAGAGGCCTCCTTTTAGAAGATCCAAGAGGACTTTACTGCTCTCGTAGAATGAGCCCTAGCTCATGCCAAGCGGATGATACTCCTCAACTAAAGGATAAGGAAGTCAAAGATGCCTTCTGACCCTTACAATTCCAAGACAGAGAAAAGACAGAGAACAAACGGAGAGAAAAAACTAAAAATAATCTGTCTATTCCTATGCAGCCTGAAGATAGAACTTCAAGGCACGAATCCATATTGTGTAGGAAACTTTTATTCGAGAAGAAGGAATATAATATAAGAAAGAAACCACAATTTTTTGATTAAGTTGCGATTTGTCCTAAGAAGAAATCCTCACTAGGTTCGTAGAACAGCCTTATTATCGTGAAACATCAGATAAGGAGGTCGCATTGCAAGACTGTAACCTCATAGACTTCTGCACCCAGAAGCAATATTTAGACGGAAAGATATCTTCCAAGATAACAACTTAATGTCAACCTCATGCATAGGTTCAAAAGTAGTCCGATGCAAAACAATAAGAACAAGATCTAAGCTCCAAGGAGGAGCATCAGATCGACACACCGGCCTGATCGTAGTCAGAGCCCTAACAAAAACTGTGCGTCCGGAAGCTCAACGAGTCTCTTGTGCAGTGAAAACAGACAGGGCCAAAACTATCCAAACAAGGAACTAGATAAAAGGCCCTTCTCCAGACCATCCTGGAGGAAGTAAAGAATCCTGGCAGACTTGAATAGTGTACCAGGACAAACTACGCTCTTCACAGAAGAAGGAGGTCCTCCACACCTTATGATAGACGACGAGGAACTGGCTTACATGCTTGAAGGAGAGGACCATAAACTTTTAGAAAACCCTCTCTTGGCTAAGACTAAGCAGTCCGCCACAGAGAATTAAGATTTGATGAAGCAAAGGGAGAACAAAAGATATACAATATGGATTGATACTTCTCTTTAATGGTGGAACCGCAGCCTTCCCACAGTCTCTCCCAAAGCCTGTATAGATAGATGAATTGTGTAGAAAAGGAGGCACAGGTTCACTTTTGATCCACTTCTGCATATTCGGCTTCCTTTAAAATTTGTCTGGAAAAGTGTACTCCTAGTTGAAATCAAAGGGTTGTGCTGAGATATAGTGTCAAAACACCACATAATGGTGTGTATATACTCGCAGCATATATTTCCAATAACCGGCTCCTAGTAAGTGCAAAGAAGAACTTCACAGGTTTTCTCTTAAAAACTGTTTTAATTTTCCCCAACGCATTTCAACGGACCCAGCCGTCTTTCTCAAGAGCATTTACAAACCAAGCATACCTTTCCGCTACACAGGCGGTATTTAAATACATGATCAATGACGCTACCCATTACCCCATTGGTGGAGGCCGGATTTACACTCGTTAAAAGCAGAAATGGAAAAATTGATTGAACCTCCAAGGCACCGCTAATGCATCCATTAGCTCCGCCTGAGGATTCCTGGACCACGACCCATCTGTGGGTAACTGGGTATTGAGACGGGACGTCCTGTGACTTTCATCCGGCGTCCCCTTCCAGTTCCATATCCTGGGATGGAGACCTTATCCCCAGATAAAGGGAATGTCTGTAAAGAACATCCGTCCCGGATTACCACACCCGGAGAGTGGATCGCTGACAGCGAGCAGTCAAACCTGAGATACTACCCTCTTTGAAAGACCTGACTAGAATCTATAAACTGGGACTAACCCAGTAGTCTAAACCCTCAGAGCAAAAAGATTGCCTGAAGATCCATAAAGTTAATCGGGAGGGAAACCTCCTGAGTCCATGGGCCCCATGTCCTCTTGGCACGCCCTCACCATCCTGACGGATTTGTGACCGAAGTCAAAACTGCCCCGGATGATTTAAGAAAGATGTCCCCCAGGACAAGGCAATCTGGACAAAAACTCTAGTCCAGGTAAATCTGGTAAGACAGATTCGAAACAGCGCCGCTCCACTGCCACAGCATACAACAAGCCTCGGCAGAGATGAGACCTGGTAAACTGAATAAAGTGCAGGATGGACCCCATGACAAATCATCACCACCTAACACAGGAAGGAGGTCTGGAGGGCACGACCTTATGAAGCTAATTCATAACTAAGTCTGATAGAAATGTCCTCATGTCCATGAAGACTTAAATAGCATCCAGAAAACCACCCTGGTGCCTACACCAGAGAACTCTGGTCTAGATATTCTTCCATCCCTGAGGATCGAGGAAGACAGATGAAATTCCCTAAAGGTCTTCTATCAGACGAGACGATAGGGATTGAACCAGAATCGTCTAGACATGGGAAGCTACCTCTAGACCTGGATTCTGGGAAATGCCAAAAGAAACCCTAGAGTCCTAAAAGGCTCTAGAAGCAGTAGCAAGACCCAGCCGGAAGGAGCAATGTACTGGAAGAGTTGGTCCAGAAACGTCAACCTTAGGAACCAGAAATGTTTCCTGAGGAGGAATGTCAGACAAGACAAGATAGTCAGTCCCCAGCGTGATCCAAGAAAGGACCAGGAACTGGCCCCTCCTACCAACCTAGGTTAGGCGGGCCTCTGCTCTGCTTGGACTTACTCCATGACTGAGTCGGCTACCAAAACACTTGGATTGTTCAGACTTAGCGGAGGTCTCAGACGCTGGCTTTAACTGCACTAAAAGAATAAGAGAAAGAAATTTGTCTCTCAGATTCGCTCTCTCATCAAACGGTAAAACCACAGAATAGCGGAACCAAATTAAATCCTTTTCTCAAGCATATTCAGAAGTCATATCTGTCAGAGCGATTCAAGGCCTGAACAGAAAAAACCTGAAGTCCTAGCTTTGGGGCTAGTAATCTGCGAAAGTCCCAAATAAAAGAATTATAAGCATTAATTCCTTCTAGAAAATATTGAGGAAACCTTCACCTCGAAACGAGACAGAGATGCTTCAATAGGAAGTCTCCAGAAACTGCGACAATCTAAGTCATCAGTACATAAATATCCCTCGTGATGAAACATCTTCATAAAAAGAGTTTCCTCTTATAACCAAGAGCTCTAAGAATAAACTATCCTTAAACGGTATAGTAAAACAATAGGCAAGCGCACAAAAGTGTTAGTGAAGTAGGGATGGCAACGCACAACCCCCTATAGAGCCCGGAAAAAAGGGAATAGATGAAAGGGAAGAGGATCTCCATCCTTCCCCACCAGCCTTAATCAAATTCGCCATCTGATTTAGTGCTCTGAGATTCGACTGGCAGATCAGTACTAGGGATCTTTAATATCGCCAAAACTTCTCTTAGAAGCGAGCGCAGGCATGCAAATCTAAATCTAAAAGCAAAATCTTCCTCTTCCAGAGGAATAGCAGCAGGCTCCGACCCAGAAGGTCCGAACTCTGAAGCCTCAGAGAGAACTGCATCCTCAGATGGCTGATCGGATACAACCGTCAATTTACATGATGCTCCCTGGGCAGGAGTGCATGGATTAACCCTTTGTTTGCGCGTAACAGTATGAGGCAAAGTGGCTAAGGCCGCAGACATCGCCATACGGAACTGCGCAGTAACATCTGGTGGAAAAAGGCTCCCTCCAGGTGGAGGATTAGTGGTGCAAGGGGAAGCTGCATGTATAGGATCAGAAGAATGTAGGGGACACACCTCACGGAACGAAGAGTCCTCACAGGCAAAAGGCTCAGTGGCATCTAACATCTCAACATTGGTTAATGAAAACACCTTGTTGCAGCATATGGAACATAATTGAGAGGGCTGGACCACCCGGGCCTTCTCACAATATACACAGGTATCGAATTCTATCGTAGAGGGATCCCCCTCTAAAAATCAGAATCCTCCATAACTAGGTAACGTTATTTATATCAAAGAAACAACCGGCACCTATGCCCCCAATGGCTGAGGCATTCACCACCTCCTATGACCCAGACAGTATAGAAAATCGCTCCTCTCCGTAGTCACTCGGTCAGGACTAGGAAATGGAAACCGTGACCACTCCCGGTCACACAGTGTGCAATGCAGGACTGCCCCTGCTAAAGGAAAAGCGCTAAGCTTAATAAAACTGTGCAGCTCTCAAAGTAAAAGAGCAACCCATATGTTCTATATCAGCCTATGAGCCCAAAACATCTCACACATATAAAGCAGCATAAATCACAAACAAATATGATTACCACCCTACTGTTCAACAATCCCCCCTCAGGAGATTGTAACCCTTGATTCCATAAAGATAAATGAGTCCCACTGAGACCCTGTCTTCTAGCGTTAACATATGTGTAAAAATTCCTTAAAGTGTGACAGACTGAAGCATCGCTTCTGACATGGACTTGAGTTATGAAAAGCAGGCAGCAAAACTCGTCAACGCTGATTGCTTAGGAGCTGTTAATATGAGTCTGGATGGTTTCACAGAAAGACTATCCCTGCATCTCCAGACTCTAACTTTCATCAATGCTCTCACTGAGAGGTTGACAAGACTACTTAACACTCCAGTCCCATATCGAAGGGTAGATACTCTTCCTAAGGAACTCCTCCGAAATCTTCTGACACTTCTCTGCCAACATCCTGTAATGAAAGGCAAAGACTAGGGATGAGGGAAGTGGGGGAGGTATTTAAGCCTTTGGCTGTGGTGTCTTTGCCTCCTCCTGGTGGCCAGGTTCAGTATTTCCCACAAAAAAGGAATGAAGCTGTGGACTCTCCCTGTATTAAGAAGGAAATATAAATCATACAACCTTATCTACTGTAAACCAAGTATATTCATTACAAACTCTTGTTTACTGCATTATATTAGATCATTGCATGCATTAGCAATTTACCTTAGGTACAATAGAACATTATTTTTAATAAATATAAAAAAACAATGTTTTGAGATGTTCTTTTTCGTAGATGGTGGGAAGCATGCTAAAAAAAAACAAATTCTGTCTGCAATTTGAAGCTGCTGTTTTAGTTTTCTTGTGCCAGTTGAGGACTCTTTACTTTATGCCTTTATTCTCTTAAAGTGATAGCACACTTTCCCCTTTGTATAAACAGATCCAGAATATTAGCTATATTTAAGATGGAGTTTAATTAATTAGCTGTAACGAACATGCGCTTTAAAAACCTTTTTAATGTAGCGCTATAATTCAAAATATGCCGCACTCCAGCTGCTCACTTCACAACAATTTTTTTTCCATTTTTTTGTGAGCAACTGGTTTAAACTGATTTACAATTAGCACTCTAGCTACAAAAATTTTTTGTTAAAGTTCCACATGGCTAGAGCGCTTATTGGAGAACAGTTCAAACCTCTAGCTACATTAAAAAGTAAGTTATAGCGCATCTTCATTACAGCTGAAGAATTAAACTCCATCTAAAATATTACTAACATTCCGGATCTGTTTATACATAGGGGAAAGTTTACCATCACTTTAACTCTCTATCAAACGATGTTATCAAACAAAATGATGCCTCTAGACTCTAAGGGGTCGATCCGATATAAAGCGTCGCCCGCAAAAGCCGGCGACGCCAATATTTACGCTGATTTGGTATCCTATATACGGCGTAACCTAGAAGTTACGCGCGTATATTTCTGCCTTCGCCCGTAGTTTTTTGGGCCATAGGCAGGTATACCAAACCAGCGCAGTTTGGTATCCAATATGCAGCATAAGGACTTACGTGGCGAAAATGGAGAAAACTTACTCCATTTTCACCTCGCCACAAAAAGCAGCCGTAAGAAGCCTTACGCTGAGTATTGGAGCCCCGTAACTCCCTAAACTGGCTGCTAAAATAAACCTAACACCTAACGCATGCGCAATGTCTATCTCCCTGTCAACCGCAATCCACCCCCCCCCCCCGAAATCCCTAATAAAGTTATTACCCCCTAAACCGCCGCTCCCTGACCCCGCCGCCATCTACATAAACTAACCCCCTACTGTGAGCCCCTAAAACCGCCGCCATCTACCTTATCTATCCCCTAATTAGAACCCCTTACACCGCTGTCATCTACCTTATCTATCCCGTAATCTGACCCCTTACACCGCCGCCACCTATATAAAAATTATTAACCCCTAATTTAATCTACCTACCCCGCCGCCAGCTATGTTATCTATATTAACCCTAAGTATATTATAGTTAATATAGTTATTACATTATATATATTAACTATATTAACCCTAATTATATTAGGGTTAATATAGTTAATATAGTTACTATAGTATTTATATTAACTATATTAACTCTATCTAACCCTAACACCCCTAACTAAATTTTTATAAAATTAATCTAATTCATTTATAAACTAAAATATTCCTATTTAAATCTAAATACTTACCTATAAAATAAACCCTAAGATAGCTACAATATAATTAATAATTACATTGTAGCTATGTTAGGGTTAATATTTATTTTACAGGTAAATTGTTAATTATTTTAACTAGGTATAATAGATATTAAATATGACATCGCCGGAGGAAGAATTCTTCTTTGCCGCTTGGAGGATGACATCGCCGGAGGAAGAATTCTTCTTTGCCGCTTGGAGGAAGACATCGCCCGGATCGGATCAGGAGTTCGGCCCGGTGTGGTGAAGACAAGGTAGGGAGATCTTCAGGGGGGTAGTGTTAGGCTTTTTTAAGGGGGGTTTGGGTGGTTTTAGAATAGGGGTATGTGGGTGGTGGGTTGTAATGGGGGGGGGGGATTGTATTTGTTGTATGCAAAAGAGCTGAATTCTTTGGGGCATGCCCCACAAAAGGCCCTTTTAAGGGCTGGTAAGGTAAAGAGCTTTGAAATTTGTTTAATTTAGAATAGGGCAGGGAATTTTTTTTATTTTGGGGGTTTATTATTTTATTAGGGGGCTTAGAATAGGTGTAATTAGCTTAAAAATCTTGTAATCTTTTTTTTATTTTTTGTAATTTAGTGTTTGTTTTTTAAATTTAGTTTAGTTAATTTAATTGTATTTTTAGATAGATGTTTGTAGTTTATTAAATTTATTGATAGTGTAGGTGTATTTGTAACTTAGGTTAGGATTTATTTTACAGGTAATTGGGTAATTATTTTAACTAGGTAGATATTAAATAGTTAATAACTATTTAATATCTATTATACCTAGTTAAAATAATTAACAATTTACCTGTAAAATAAATATTAACCCTAACATAGCTACAATGTAATTATTAATTATATTGTAGCTATCTTAGGGTTTATTTTATAGGTAAGTATTTAGATTTAAATAGGAATATTTTAGTTTATAAATGAATTAGATTAATTTAATATAAATTTAGTTAGGGTTAGATAGAGTTAATATAGTTAATATAAATACTATAGTAACTATATTAACCCTAATATAATTAGGGTTAATATAGTTAATATATATAATGTAATACCTATATTAACTATAATATACTTAGGGTTAATATAGATAATATAGCTGGCGGCGGGGTAGGTAGATTAAATTAGGGGTTAATCATTTTAATAGAGATGGCGGCGGTGTAAGGGGCTTACATTAGGGGTTAATCATTTTAATAGAGATGGCGGCGGTGTAAGGGGCTTACATTAGGGGTTAATAATTTTAATATAGCTGGCGGCGGGGTACGGGAGCGGCGGTTTAGGGGTTAATAGCTTTTTTATTGTTAGGCTAGTGAGGGGGGATAGCGGATAGAGGGTTAGACAGTGCGGGCTATGTTAGGGAGGCGTGTTAGACAGTGCGGGCTATGTTAGGGAGGTGTGTTAGACAGTGCGGGTGTTTTAAACTTTAGTCAGGTTTTATAGGCGCCGGCAGATTCTAACGTGCCGCAAGTCACTGGCGACGCCAGAAATTTGTACTTGTGCAGATTTCTGGACATCGCTGGTTTGTGAGACTTACGGCACGTTAGCATCTGACGGCGACTTATATGGGATGGCTCGAGTTGCGAGCTGAAACTGCGGGCGACGCCGGTTCCCTCGCTTGCGCCGCAAACTGCGATCTATATCGGATCGCGCCCTAAGTATAGAGAAATTGATATATAAATAATATGGTTTTTATAAAAAAAAAAACACTGTTCCCTCAGATGTGTGCACGCTTACCTAATTTTCTGACAGCGTAAAAGTTTTTGAAATGTGCATACCTAATTAGGGACCCAGTAAGGAATTCCCCATTGTCCTCCGTACAGTGCCAGCGCTTCAATATAGTAGCTGTTTTAGAACATCCCTGCAGGGGGCGCACAGCTGAGTATCATTTTTATTCTATTCTTGTACTCCTGGTCTTTGCTCTTAGTGAGTTTTTTTGCAGCTAGAAACTATTTCACATTTAGAAAGCGCTATTTGAAAGCATACAGATGACAGATGAGGGACAAGAAAAACTGCAAGCAGGTATCTGTAAGTAGTATGGCAATACTGCAAATGAAAGCTGCCACATGCATTGAAGATAGAAGCGTGGAACGAAAAGGATACATATGTATATTCACAGGCAATAGGAGGCAAATGCGCAATGCAAATGTCATTGTACTGTATTAGTGGCATGTGCTCCCTCCAATCAGTGATTGTCATAATGACAACAACCATTAGCTAATTGCGCAAGCTCTAAGGAGTATATGGGCCGACCTTGCCTCACCAACACCAGCTACTACTGCACAATTTAGTAAAACTTAAAAGAGGGAGCGGGAACTTGACTGTGAATGTGATCTGTCTCTAGCTCAATATCACAGTAAGTAAAATGGGTTATTATGAGCAGGATAATCTAGTCTTGGTCCTCATCAAGAAGGCTTTGAGAGGTGGTCCGTGGGGAAAAACCTACATCTGTCATACAAACATTACAGCTGTGCTGCCTGTGTCAGTGTCACTCTCCTGCTCATTTTCTCTGCATAACAAATCATTGGTAAATTTCTTTAGGTGAATCATCTGTATTTAGACGAATAATAAAAAAAAATTATGTTTTTTTTAAATAGCAGTTGATTAAAATAGTTATCATGTTAAAAAGATTGCATATTCACCTCATGCAAACCATATGTATTCTTCTATAATGATTGGTGCCAGTGAAACTAATTTGTACTATATGGAACATTTGCAGGAACGTTTTGATATGGACTATGAGGCATCTGCTGATTTTACTGTTCAGACAGCCAGAGCAAAATGCATTTAGATGGACTTGCAATAACATAATAATGAAAGTAATTGAATCATTCTGAGATGATGTCTAAATATGATGTTCTCTGTTACTATCATTTGATTTATCTTAAAAAATAATTTCTAGAGAATCCGCATCCATGAGAGCCATAGGTTCAACAAAATACTATATCAGCATTGATAGTTATTGCATATTTTATTCCTACAAAGCTTTGTCTATGAGATACACATGATATTTGTATCAACCATGGATAACTTGAAAACTACTGAACTATTGCACAGTTTATGAATGAAAGTTTTTTTATATTAAAGGGACAAAAACATAATTTATGCTTACCTGATAAATTTATTTCTCTTGTGATGTATCGAGTCCACGGATTCATCCTTACTTGTGGGATATTCTCCTCCCCTACAGGAAGTGGCAAAGAGAGCACCCACAGCAGAGCTGCCTATATAGCTCCCCCCTTAGCTCCACCCCCCAGTCATTCGACCGAAGGCTAGGAAGAAAAAGGAGAAACCATAGGGTGCAGTGGTGACTGAAAGTTTAAAAATAAAAATATATATGCCTGTCTTAAAAAACAGGGCGGGCCGTGGACTCGATACATCACAAGAGAAATAAATTTATCAGGTAAGCATAAATTATGTTTTCTCTTGTAAGATGTATCGAGTCCACGGAATCATCCTTACTTGTGGGATACCAATACCAAAGCTTTAGGACACGGATGAAGGGAGGGACAAGACAGGGACCTTAAACGGAAGGCACCACTGCTTGTAGAACCTTTCTCCCAAAAATAGCCTCCGAAGAAGCAAAAGTATTGAATTTGGAAAATTTGGAAAAAGTATGAAGCGAAGACCAAGTCGCCGCATTACAAATCTGTTCCACAGAAGCCTCATTTTTAAAGCCCATGTGGAAGCCACAGCTCTAGTAGAATGAGCAGTAATCCTTTGAGGAGGCTGCCGTCCAGCAGTCTCATAGGCCAAACGGATGATGCTTTTCAGCCAAAAGGAAAGAGAGGTAGCCGTAGCCCTTTGACCTCTCCGTTTACCAGAATAAACAACAAACAAAGAAGATGTTTGACGGAAATCCTTAGTTGCTTGTAAGTAGAATTTTAAAGCACGAACCACATCAAGATTGTGTAACAGACGTTCCTTCTTAGATGAAGGATTAGGACACAAAGAAGGAACCACAATCTCTTGATTGATATTCTTATCAGAAACAACCTTAGGAAGAAACCCAGGTTTGGTACGTAAAACCACCTTATCTGCATGGAAAACAAGGTAAGGGTAATCACATTGTAAAGCAGATATAGCTCAGAAACTCTTTGAGCCGAAGAGATAGCTACTAAAAACAAAACTTTCCAAGATAGAAGCTTAATATCTATGGAATGCATAGGTTCAAATGGAACCCCTTGAAGAACTTTAAGAACTAAGTTAAGGCTCCATGGCGGAGCAATAGGTTTAAATACAGGCTTGATTCTGACCAAAGCCTGACTAAATGCCTTAACGTCTGGGACATCTGCCAGACGTTTGTGAAGTAGAATAGACAAAGCAGATATTTGACATTTAAGAGAACTAGCAGATAATCCCTTCTCCAAACCCTCTTGGAGAAAAGACAATATTCTAGGAATCCTAATCTTACTCCACGAGTAACCTTGAATTCACACCAATAAAGATATTTGCGCAAAATCTTATGATAAATCTTCCTGGTGACAGGCTTTCTAGTCTGAATCAGGGTATCAATGACTGATTCAGAGAAACCACGCTTTGATAAAATCATGCGTTCAATCTCCAAGCAGTCAGACGAAGAGAAATTAGATTTGGATGCGTGAACAGGCCTTGAATTAGAAGGTCCCTCCTCATTGGCAGAGTCCACTAGGTCTGCATACCAAGTCCTGCGTGGCCACGCAGGAGCTATCAGAATTACCGAAGCTCTCTTCTGCTTAATTCTGGCAACCAGACGTGGGAGGAGAGGAAACGGTGGAAATACATAAGCCAGATTGAAGGACCAAGGCACTGCTAGAGCATCTATCAGTACTGCCTTGGGATCCCGGGACCTGGACCCGTAACGAGGAAGTTTGGCATTCTGACGAGACGCCATCAGATCCAATTCTGGTGTGCCCCATAGCTGAATCAGCTGGGCGAATACCTCCGAATGGAGTTCCCACTCCCCCGGATGAATAGTCTGACGACTTAGAAAATCCGCCTCCCAGTTCTCTACTCCTGGGATGTGGATTGCTGAGAGATGGCAAGAGTATTCCTCTGCCCACCGGATTATTTTGGTTACCTCCATCATCGCTAAAGAACTCCTTGTTCCTCCCTGATGATTGATATAAGCTACAGTCGTGATGTTGTCCGACTGAAACCGGATGAATTCGGCCGCAGCAAGCTGAGGCCACGCCTGAAGCGCATTGAAAATCGCTCTTAGTTCTAAAATGTTTATCGGGAGTAGAGCTTCCTCCCGAGACCATAAGCCCTGTGCTTTCAGGGAGTTCCAGACTGCACCCCAGCCTAGCAGGCTGGCATCTGTCGTTACAATGAGCCACTCTGGCCTGCGGAAGCACATTCCCTGAGACAGGTGGTCCTGAGACAACCACCAGAGAAGAGAATCTCTGGTCTCCTGGTCCAGATGCAGTTGAGGAGATAAGTCTGCATAATCCCCATTCCACTGTTTGAGCATGCATAGTTGCAGTGGTCTGAGGTGTAGACGGGCAAAAGGAATTATGTCCATTGCCGCTATCATGAGTCCGATTACCTCCATACACTGAGCCACTGATGGCCGAGGAATGGAATGAAGAGCTCGGCAAGTGGATAAGAGTTTTAACTTTCTGACCTCTGTTAGAAATATTTTCATTTCTACCGAGTCTATCAGAGTCCCTAGGAAGGAAACTCTTGTAAGAGGGAAGAGAGAACTCTTTGTTATGTTCACCTTCCACCCTTGAGATGTCAGAAAAGCCAACACGATGTCTGTGTGAGACTTGGCTAGCTGGAAAGTCGACGCCTGAATTAAGATGTCGTCTAGATAAGGCGCCACTGCTATGCCCCGTGGTCGTAGAACTGCCAGAAGGGACCCTAGCACTTTTGTGAAAATTCTGGGAGCCGTGGCCAACCCGAAAGGAAGGGCCACAAACTGGTAATGCCTGTTTAGAAAGGCGAATCTGAGGAATTGATGATGATCTCTGTGAATAGGGATGTGTAGATACGCATCCTTTAAGTCCACGGTAGTCATATATTGACCCTCCTGGATCAGAGGTAGAATAGTCCGAATAGTCTCCATCTTGAATGATGGAACTTTGAGGAACTTGTTTAGAATTTTGAGATCCAAGATTGGTCTGAAGGTTCCCTCTTTCTTGGGAACCACAAACAGATTTGAATAAAACCCTAGCCCCTGTTCCTCCTTTGGGACTGGGCGAATCACCCCCATGGTATGTAGGTCTTCTACACAGTGTAAGAACGCCTCTCTCTTTGTCTGGTTTACAGACAATCGAGAAATGTGAAATCTCCCCCTTGGAAGGGAGCCCTTGAATTCCAGAAGATATCCCTGGGACACGATTTCTAAAGCCCAGGGATCCTGAACATCTCTCGCCCAAGCCTGAGCGAAGAGAGAGTCTGCCCCCTACTAGATCCGGTCCCAGATCGGGGGCTACCCCTTCATGCTGTCTTAGAGGCAGCTGCAGGCTTCTTGGCCTGTTTACCCTTGTTCCAAGCCTAGTTAGGTCTCCAGACTGACTTGGATTGGGCAAAATTCCCCTCTTGCTTTGTAGCAGAGGAAGCTGAAGCGGGACCACTCTTAAAGTTCCGAAAGGAACGAAAATTATTTTGTTTGGCTCTCATCTTATTTGATGTATCCTGAGGGAGGGCATGACCTTTCCCTCCAATGATGTCTGAAATAATCTCCTTCAGTTCAGGCCCGAATAGGGTCTTACCTTTGAAAGGAATGTTCAAAAGTTTAGATTTAGATGACACATCAGCAGACCAGGACTTAAGCCATAACGCCCTGCGTGCTAAAATGGAAAAACCTGTATTCTTTGCCGCTAATTTAGCCAGTTGAAAAGCGGCATCAGTAATAAAAGAATTAGCCAACTTAAGTGCCTTAATTCTGTCCATAATTTCCTCTAATGGAGTCTCCATTTGAAGAGCCTCTTCTAGAGCCTCAAACCAGAAAGCAGCTGCAGTCGTTACAGGAACAATGCACGTAATAGGTTGGAGAGAAAAACTTTGATGAACAAAAATTTTCTTCAGGAGACCCTCTAATTTTTTATCCATAGGATCTTTGAAAGCACAACTGCCCTCGATAGGTATAGTTGTACGCTTAGACAGAGTAGAAATAGCTCTCTCCACCTTAGGAACTGTCTGCTATGAGTTCCTTATGGTATCAGATATGGGAAACATTTTCTTAAAAACAGGAAGGGGAGTGAACGTAATACCTGGTCTATCCCACTCCTTAGCAATAATATTCACAATCCTCTTAGAGACTGGAAAAACATCAGTGTAAACAGGGACCTCTAATAAGTATCTATCCATTTTACACAATTTCTCTGGGACCACTATAGGGTCACAATCATCTAGAGTTGCTAATACCTCCCTAAGCAATGAGCGGAAGTGTTCAAGCTTAAATTTAAAGGCCGTCATATCAGAATCTGTCTGAGGAAGCTTCTTTCCTGAATCAGAAATTTCTCCCTCAGATAACAAATCCCCCGCCCCTTCAGAGCATTGTGAGGGCATATCAGAAACGGCTACTAAAGCGTGAGATGGCTCAGCATTTTTCCTTAACCCAGAGCTGTCCCGCTTTCCTTGTAAACCAGGCAGTTTAGATAAAACCTCAGTGAGGGTTGTATTCATAACTGTGGCCATGTCTTGTAAAGTAAATGAATGTAACGCACTAGAGGTACTTGGCGTCACATGTGCTGGCGTTACTGGTTGTGACATTTGGGGAGAGCTAGATGGCGAACCCTCATTTACATCTGACTGAGAATTATCTATTGCTCTATTTTTAAGTGCTAATATATGTTCTTTATAATTTATAGAGACATATCAGTATATTTGGGACACATTCTAAGAGGGGGTTCCACAATGGCTTCCAAACATATTGAACAAGGATTTTCCTTGGTGTCAGACATGTTAAACAGGCTAGTAATGTAACAAGCAAGCTTGGAAAACACTGTAATCAAAGTAAATAACACTTAGAAATAAAACGGTACTGTGCCTTTAAGAGAAAAAAAGCTGCACAAGTTCTTCAAAACAGTGTAAAAAAGCAGTAAACTTAACAAAATTTTTACAGTAGTATCTTACCGCCTTAGTAACTTTGCAGAACTATGCAAATAAACAATTAACCCCTTAATGGCAAAACCAGATTGAAAAAAACGTCAAAACCGGTAAAAAAGACTTTCAGTACCTTGCCGCAGCTCTGCTGTGGCGCCTACCTGCCCTTCAGAACGATTTGTGGGGGAAAAAACTCCTTTACAGCCCTCAAACACAGCAGGAACCTCTAGAAAAGCAGTTGGATGACTCTTAAGGAAAAGAAACTGCGCAACTGAGGCGCGAAAATAGGCCCCTCCCACCTCACTCGATGTTTTGAGGCTTATTAGAAAAACACCTGAGTGTCTTTTAATTAATTATGAGGGTTAAAAAACCCTAACACAAGCCACAATGACCCCTTCAGTCCCTTTAAAAAAAACGTTATAATTGCATCACTTACTGAACAAACAAAAAACGTTTTTTCCTAACAGTGTCACCAGTAACAAATGAGCCCTTCAAGCAAGCTGAGTAAATAGTACACACCGGCACCATTTAAAATAACAAACTTTTGCTTGAGAAATAAAAAACTATCATTTTTGTCACCACACTCGCTCTGCACTTCCTAGTTACTTAGAGTAGGCAAAGAGAATGACTGGGGGTGGAGCTAAGGGGGGAGCTATATAGGCAGCTCTGCTGTGGGTGCTCTCTGTGCACGACTGTGTGAGTGAAAAAGGAGCGTGTGAGACAGTGTGTGAGAGACTGTGTGTGTGTGAGTGAGAAAAAGTATGAGAGTGTGTGTGTGTGAGAGAGAGAATATCTGTGTGTGTATTAGAATGAGTTTACGTGTGAAAGAATTTGTGCAAATGTGAGTGTGTGTGACAAAGTGAGAAAGTGTGTGTGAGAGAGTGTGTGAAAGAGTGTGTGAGAGAGAGTGTGTGTGAGACACAGAGAGAGTTTGTGTGTTTGCGAGAGAAAATATTTGTTAGTATGAGAGAGTGAGTGTCTGTGTGTGTGTGTGAAAGTCTATGTGCAAGTTATTGTATGTGTGGTATTACCTTTACAACATTTTCAAGTTTGACTAAAAATCAAGAATAAAATGCTGCACACAATTTGAGCATTCTGCTAAAAAAACAGAGGGAACAGTGAAAATGAATATTGCTATGTTATATGCAAAATAGAAAACTCCAATTGTAAGTTTAAAAAAATATCTTGCTGCGACAATTTCAAGTCATTTTGAAACAGATCATTCAGAAAAAAAAGGTCCTGGAATTACTCTAATCTCATTACTTTTTTGTAGACACAAATACAATTCTTACTAAATTTAATAGATATTTTGGTGGCAGAATATATAAATAAACAGCTGTTGTCAAACGAATGTAATCTGCAAAACATATTTCACATTTAATACACAAATTTGACCTTTGCCCTTGTGCTTCTTCTGTTTCTGTTCGCTTAGTTTGTCCAAAGGCAGTTCATTCAGGTCAAGGTGGTATACATTTTTTGCAAGCACTTTAGTAAGAGTTTCCATGGTGTGAGCCCACTCAGTGGCTTGCTCTTCCCAATATGTCAATAAGGACATTACTGACAGTAACTCATCCCATAACTCTCGAGACACACTAACATGAAGGCTTGACTTGATCCAGGCTACAATCAGTGTCTGAGGATTAGAACAAAGATATATTATACACAGCGGCAAAAAAAACCAGCAGCCTGTAAATCTTTTTTTATATTCCATAAATAGGCACACAAATATGTAATACATTGTATACCTGAAAAAAATCTGATAATACAAACAAGCTTACGTTTCACAATGATTCAAAGGTACATAATACAAACAAGTTACGTTAAGGGCTAGTGATCATGACGACTGATAAACGCTAGAAAATAACAGATGTACAGGTGACACCTTTAGTAGCGAACTAATAGCAGATACAATTGCAAGTTTTAAGCACACTGAAGTACCGTGTCAAGCGCTCCCTACCCCCCAGTGCCCTACTTGCAATTGTATGCACTATTAGTTGGCTATTAAAAAGCTATCTGTATATCACATTTGTTATTTTCTTACAAAAAGGTTCTGCCCTTTATCTGCATTATTATGTCAAACTTTTTACACTTAGAACCAGATGCTTAAACTACATGCAAGAACAAAAATACAAATACAACAGGGTGGAATGCGGCGCAGAAGCACCACAAAGTACAAATTAATTTTAAAAAAAAAACATCATTTACAAGCCTCATTAAAATAAACAAAAAGTTTAACATCACCTTAAAGGGACATGAAACCTGCAATTTTTCTTTCATGATTCAAATGGATCATACATTTGTGAATAACTTTACAAATTACTTCTATTATTAATTTTGTTGTATTCTCTTGGAATCCTTTCCTGAAGAAGCAGCAGCAATGCACTACTAGGATCTATATGTGCAGCCACAAATTAGCAGCTACTTCCCAGCTCCAAAGTCTACCTATGTATGGATTCCAACAAAAGATAAGAGAATGAAGCAAATTAGATCGGAATCATGAAAGAAATGTTTTGGATTTTATATCCCTTTAAGTACAGAAACTTAATCAGTACATACTGTACCATAGGATTACACAATTATTGTCAAATTTGACTTCAATCTATTTCTTTCCGAACCACTGCATTCCTGTTTTGTAGCCAAATAAACATGCACAACCATGTAAGAAACAACTATGGACCTGCCTGAAATAATGGTCCCGCTAGACGTCCAGCTAAGATTTGATTTTTTCTGCCTTGATACTGAAACACAACCTGTGGTGATATCTTCAGAACAGACTCCGTGACTCTAAGCATCACAAGTAACAGCTGCATCCTGCATTAAAAGATGATTTTCTTCAGACACTTTACATACAAAACACATAGTATATATGGACAGTAGAAACATTTTCAGAATTACAAAAAAATGCAAATCAACCAAGGTGGAGAAGAAATTGCAGCAAGATTCCATTTCATGTTTCCATGTTTCATTATTATTATTATTTTTTTATTTTTTTTTTTGGAAGGAAATGTTAAAGTTTATGAAACTAATTTTACAGATAACTGAAAGTACCTTTTATTATTATTATCAGGTATTTGTGGAGCGCCAACAGATTCCGCAGCGCTGAATTTTTATTCGTTAATTCCATTTCTGTGCTTAAAGTGGCAGTAAACATAAGAATAGAAAACCTTTTACATTTCACAATATAAATACATTACTTACATAGTATTTTCACTATATGTGTTTTATTAATTATATATGTTTACCAACTTCTTGCTCTAATTATCAGCAAAAGGTTCAGCCCATGAGAAGGCTGAAACCTGTATCTTAAACTCATTCCCCAGCACATTCATGATTTTAGCTGTCTGCTTCCACTGGCAGACAAGCCATGCATGCTCTTGAGGTGCAATAAGCTTTCTAAAAACAAACAAACTGCACAATACAGGAAAGGCTGTAGTGGCTAATCAAAGGTAAAATGTGTTAATTAATGTTGAAATGCAAATTATGACATATGTATAGCATATATTACTTACATAAGGACGTATGTTGTATTCTTCTCCCTTTAAATATTTGTTGTGCTAATGAAAATGTTTTTCTGTCCTCCCAAAATGAAAAAGCCAACAAGAAATTTGGACGTCTGTGTGTATGTATATATATATATATATACATACACACACACACATATATATATATATATATATATATATATATATATATATATATATATATATATATATATATACATACACACATATATATATACACATACACACACACATTCTGCTTGAGGTCAGAAGAATGCCTAGTGTGTACAACAGAGCAGCCCTTAATCCTGTTCTTCTTGGAATGTGAAGAAATCAATTAATTGTATTATGTGACCCACCGAATAAGATAATTATCACGATTTGAGGGGAAAGAAACAAACCAATAAAAATAATAAGATTCAGAAAACAAGGTGTGCAAGAACTTTCATGGAAATGGTCTCTGATACAGAAGGCTGCATGGGCGTATTTAGGTTTTGTGCTGCCCTAGGCACTCAAAATTCTGCTGCCACCCCACCCCAGGTTTAAGGCCTTTTTTTAGACATAATATTTTTGGGGCAGGGTGTAAAAAACTAAAGAAAATAATGTCTTTTTAAGTAGATGTTCATCAGGGCTTGTATTCACTCTGGTCACACACACACACAAACACATATATATATATTAAGACATTATTTTGCAAGTCAGATGATTAAAGTGTTTATATCAGAAAAAAATATCCTTCACTGTATGATAGTTTGTCAGTAGGTAGTTGTTTAACCTTAAACATCTTCTTTGGTGATTGACAGTTATTTAAGCAAAATATCTGCTTGGATAAATATGTAATGAATATACAAACTGGCCTTTAAAAGTACTTTAAAAATACAACAGTAATTATGATAGGTTTAGGAATTGTATCCTAGGGGATAAAGTCACATGATACAATCATAATAAAGTATATACTTGTATTGTTTCTGAATGTATTAAATGCATACAACATATTTTCGGTTTTAAGTCACATAGTTGTATAGATTCAGCAATAAATACTTATTCTTTGCATGTATGACAGATAGACAAACAGTAAATGTACAAGTATTTAGTGACTAATCCGTTTAAGTATTTTAATGCCTAATGAAGATGTATTGAAGGGAGAAAGGCATATGCTGTTTCATAGTGCTCACGGTGTAGTGCACACTGCACTGTGTAGTCTGTTTGAGTCTCAATCACGCGGTGGAGCCAGGAAGAATACTGCATTCCCTCTCAGTCCAGGCCAGGCCAGGATGCGCAAGTGAGCTCTGCCTCCACTGTCACCACGACATGCGCATCCACATACAATCCCATAGGATAGCAATAGCTGGGCCAGCCATTTAAGTCATTTGTAACTGGTTGATTTAGCCACCCGGCACTGAGTTCAGTAGAGTGGCCCTAGGGACTCAAAATTCTGCCTCCCTAGGCACCGGCCTCGTTGGCCTATGCCTTAAAACGCCCCTGGAAGGCTGGGAAAGCCTGCATCACTAGAAGACCTGTCCCAAAATGCATTTCTCTTGCTTGACCCTCTGAGCGTCTAATGGGTCAACAGCACATTTAATGAAAATGAGTAACAAATAAATTGACAAGCCACTGTTAAAACTTGCTTTCCAGTTCTGAAAAAACTGCAGCAAAAAAATGGTTGAGGACTAGTTCTAGATGAGCCTTTTAATTTTTCCAATGTATTGCTGTCCTAAAATCTACAGCTTTCAAACATGGTGGATTTCTTCATGGGAGGAACTTTTATCTTTGCTTTGTGATCTTTGCCACTAAATTAGTGCATTGCCTCTTAATATTGTCTGCAACCTGTGCTGCATCTTCCTACAAGAAAAAGCAGATAAATCCGAAACTCTTCTAGCAGAAGAGATATAAAAAAAGGAACAAAACTTCTGTGCATCAACTCAACTCTTATAAGAGATGAGCGTGCCAAAACCGACATGCACGTAGCAGAGGGCATACATGCAGTAACCTAACATGAGTTACCCCGAAAGCCAAAGCGCGAGAAAGAACTAATACCACAGAGCGTGTGCAAAAAAACCTGAGGGCTCATGAGCGCTAACCCGATATGCACAGACTCGGAAGGCTGATGTGTTGTAAAAGAAAATCAAAGTGCCATGTTACATAACACTGCATTCAAATTAATGCCACTGATCCCTTTTACTGCGGGCTTGGCCTGATATGACCCAGTGAGGCTTACACAAATAAATTTCAATAGCGTGGCATGCAGACAATTTCTTACCGGGTTAACACCTTCATTTGCCAAACGTCAATCAGACTTGTTCCTTTAGCATAGCACAGCAGCCTTCGCCTTTACTTTTTCTATCTATTGATGCTTTCCCTCCTAACTATACTATATCGCCATATCCACTGGGAGAGTACTCACTCAAGCATGCTTTTGATAGTCCAATTTTGTCGCTCAAAAATCATCTACATTGATTGGTTGAAATTGATGTCCCTCAAGATCCAATCCTGTAGCACTTTTCAAGTACGACCATCAGACTGTTTAATGACCCAGTGTTGAGATCCCGTAATTTGATCACATCGGCCGAGATCTACCAGCAGCGCCTTCGGGATCTACTGGTAGATCTCAATCTACCTATTGGGCACCCCTGTTCTAGGGTATCTGAGATCCTCTTGAGGTTGCTGAGATCTGGCACAATAACACAGTATCTTCTGATTCAGGCAAGAAGCCATGAAGTATATTTCTGACAAAGCATAATGCTTCTCTGTGGATCATTTATGCATGTTCATACTAGCCAGTTGACAGTGAAGGTGTAATGTGCTTGCCTATCAGCACCATCATCAACCGTGCTTAACTCAGCTGCAGATGACTGCTTTCAGTAAACAAGCTCATTTGAATGCAAGCACATGTCAAGGATCTTACAAGGAGCAGCACACTGTAGACCACGGAATTGGCAGATAAATCTACATTTCACCTGGGAGGCCTGTGACACCTCCACACTGGGAGAAGATTTCTTACTGCCTGGATGAACACTTGTTATCCCCTTAGTCCATCATAGGCACTCTGAGAAGGAACTCAGTTAAAGAGCCCCTATCAACAACATGTAGACCATTACTTCAGAATTCACCTCATTCCCTCTTGGAGGCAAAAATTTGACTGGCGATTCTGAGAAGGTAGGAGGGATTAAAGTTCAGGTTATGCTATGTGAGGCTTACAGGTGGTCTACCTTATATCTGAATATCCTATGCTACTATTGTATATAGGTTTAAGAGGTTCAAATGTGGCCTTGTGTAAATTAAAGGATTTATAATAGGCATGATCATTGAAAATCGTTTACTGGATTTTCTCCTGGCTACCTTGCTGTCAATATGGAAATATCTAAATATTCCTACGTATTATTTGAAATCTGTACTGTACTGAAATGTTATTTATCACTAAAAAAAAAGGTCAGGTGTGTTAGGGTGTTTTTGTCTACTTCTAGTGGACTGGTGTATAATCCCACATGTGATGCCTTGTGGACTCTCTCACCATCTTATGAAGGAAACCTGTTATCTTCCACTACTAATACAATTATTTATGAAACATTTAGGATGTGGGAAAGGGTATTAATTAACTATCCACATATTTCATCCAGCTTTTCTCCTCAACACCATTAATAGATAATGCACATTTCCCATCTAGTATGGCCTATATTGGTAAGGAGCTTAACCAGAGACAAACAACCTTCTTTGGCCTTTGACCGCATATGAAAATGATGAACTGTCTGCAAATTCTTGAGGCATTCTCTTTCAATTATATATCTGCTATTACAACAAACAAGACCAGAATATTTTCTTCAATACTTTGAAAGCTTGATCGTTCTTTGATGTCTTGTAAACTGCTAGGAATTAATTATAAAACAATTCACTACTGGTCTTTAAACTCCTAGCCACCTTAGAAAGATCTATCCTTCCCATAGAGTAAACATTTTGAAGATGTAAAAAAAGAGTTAGGAACATAGTTGGTGGAGTTGTATGAAATTGCATACTTGTTAGGAGGTAGTTGCATCAGAGACTTCTAAAAAATTTAGCATGATTATACAGGTTGGTCCATGTAGTATCTGGTTAATTTATAAATCTCCAAAATCACTATCTGTTGCCCAGAGGAAACTATCTAATATTATTGGCAATTGGGCAAAATTTACTCCAATTTCAAGGTAGAAATCACCTAAGGTACCAAAAGTGGCCACATGGATTGATGCATGTGCTGCTATCATGAAATTGGAAGAATTCCACTTTAACACGAATGTAAAAATTTATATTGTGTAACTTTATTTAAATTCCCTAACTAATCAAATAAATCATATGAGTAAAATAGTTATGTGTGAATTCATACACTGGGTTAATGAGAGTCTAGCTGGCCCTGCTAACCTATATTTGTAACACATGATGTGACTATTAATATACCTATGTTTTATGGATAATGCCATAGTTAGTATAAATAGATCAGCTAACATATGCTGACCAATTCTAGGGCTTAAAAGAGCTGACATCTATAAAGCTCTCTTAAAGGGACAGTAAACACCTTGTAATTACAAGACATTTCTGATGTGTTGCTGTAGAACAACATATCAGACAAATCTAAATATATTTTAACAAATTAAACTCCAGCCTCCATTTGCCTTTTTGGAGGAGCCAATCTGGGCTTTAGTCTGCAGACAACAAGGCTAGCCACAGTCATAATGTTAGAATAAAGTACATTATTTTGTAGTTATCAGTTATGATAATTAGAATATCCTCAATTTTCTGAGCTAAATTGCATAATTTATTATCAGGTATTTGTAGAGCGCCAACAGATTCCGCAGACGGTTTACAAAATAACATTTATAGGGATCAAATGGGTAGAGGGCCCTGCCGAGAGTTACACTGGTGTAGTCGGCACTTATGAAGGCGATCTACAAACAGCTGGGCTCATAGGCTTACATTCTAAGGGATGTAAAGTAACATAACTAGGAAAATACAAACAGAAGAAAAAGAAGTTATAATTATTTATTTAAAATAGGTTCTATTCAACCATGTGTATTTGGAGAACAATGGAGAAGAATGAGAAGCAGTAATTAGAGTTCCTACATCCGATTGCCTGTGGTTCTGCATATATATGTGAGAATCTGGATACATGTGTATACAGGAGTGAGAATGTAAGGGCCACTATATGTGTTGCAGATTAGGAGAGGTAGAATAGTTAAACAGTACTTTAGAAAAACATGGCAAATATAATAAAGGTGCATTGTGTATTTAAGATAAACATAGAAACAACAGAGATGAAAAGTTCTGACATTTTCACATTATACCATGGCATCTCATTAAATCTCAACATCTCAATCTTTTACATACATAAAAACATTCAATTAGATTTTAGATTAGTTTTTGATGATTGTGCTAGTTTAATTCTGCAATATTTGTTTAATTATTTCACAAAGTATCTTTTTAAATCCTAGGACTTTAACAAATTTGTATTTATTTCAGCAATTTACATGATAGCCGTGCTCTCCCCAGGACCTATTTAAGGAGCACACCACCTAGCAGATTTTACTGACCAACAGGCTAAATTCCAGCCACTATTAAGCTAAAATTAGCCAATATTAAATTTTTTCAATCTTTTTGGACAAATTATCTTTGAATTAATTTATGCGTAATTATGCAATTAATTAGTGCTTTGGATAGCTTAAAGGGACATAAAACCCCCAAATTTTATTTCATTAATTAAATAGAACATACAATTTTACCACAGCACTTTTCCATTTTCTGTCCGTTTGGGACCAAGGCTATTTTTACATTTCTGCGGTGTTTGTGTTTAGCTGTAATTTTCCTCTTACTCATTTACTGTACCCACACATATTATATACTGTTTTTCTCGCCATTAAATGGACTTTCTAAACATACCATTATTTTCATCATATCTTATAATTTACTATAAAAAAAAATATAAAATATGAGGAAAAAATGGAAAAAAACACACTTTTTCTAACTTTGACCCCCAAAATCTGTTACACATCTACAACCACCAAAAAACACCCATGCTAAATAGTTACATTGGGACACTGATATCTTTCAGGAATCCCTGACATGCATATATTTTTTTTTAGAAGACATCCCAAAGTATTGATCTAGGCCCATTTTGGTATATTTCATGCCACCATTTCACTACCAAATGCGATCAAATAAAAAAATTTGTTCACTTTTTCACAAATTGTTTCACAAACTTTAGGTTTCTCACTGAAATTATTTACAAACAACTTGTGCAATTATGGCACAAATGGTTGTAAATTATTCTCTGGGATCCCCTTTGTTCAGAAATTGCAGACATATATGGCTTTGGCATTACTTTTTGGTATTTAGAAGGCCGCAAAATGCCACTGCGCACCACACATGTATTATGCCCAGCATTGAAGGGGTTAATTAGGAAGCTTGTAGGGAGCTTTTAGGGTTAATTTTAGCTTTAGTATAATGTAGTAGACAACCCAAAGTATTGATCTAGGCCCATTTTGGTATATTTCAGGCCACCATTTCACCGCTAAATGCTAACAAATAAAAATAAAGCGTTACATTTTTCACAATTTTAGGTTTCTCACTGAAATTATTTACAAACAGCTTGTGCAATTATGGCATAAATGGTTGTAAAAGCTTCTCTGGGATCCCCTTTGTTCAGAAATAGCAGATATATATGGCTTTGGCTTTGCTTTTTGGTAATTAGAAGGCAGCTAAATGCCGTTGCGCACCACACGTGTATAATGCCCAGCATTGAAGGGGTTAATTAGGGAGCTTGTAGGGAGCTTGCAGGGTTAATTTTAGCTTTAGTGTAGGTATCAACCTCCCACATGACACATCACACCCCCTGATCCCTCCCAAACAGCTCTCTTCCCTCCCCCACCCCACAATTGTCCCCGCCATCTTAAGTACTGGCAGTAAGTCTGCCAGTACTAAAATAAGAGTTTTTTTGGGGATTTAAAAAAAAAAAAAAAAAAAGATAATTCTGCTCTGTAGGATCCCCCCCTTAGCCCCCAACTTCCCTGATCCCCCCCCCAAACAGCTCTCTAACCCCCCTCTTGGCCTTATTATGCGCCATATTGGGTACTGGCAGACAGTTTGAAATCAAATATGTTTTTAAGAACATTTTATTATTATGTTATTTTAAAAATATTATTTTCTGTAGTGTAGCTGCCCCCCCCTCAACCCCCAACCTCCCACCTTACAGTGTTTCATAGTGTAGGGTTCCCACCCACGCACGCGCACTCGATCCCGCCCCCCTTCCCCACCGATGTGCGCCCACCCGCCTCCCACGATCAGCTCCCACCCACCAACGAACAGGGCCATTGATGGCTGATGCAGAGAGGGCCACAGGGTGGCTCTCTCTTCATCGGACGGCTTAAAATTTTTATAGCAGGATGCCTCAATATCGAGGCATCACTGCTATAACATGAAAGCAGTTGGAAGTGATCAGGATCGCTTCCACTGCTTTCAAAGACGAACAACGTACGGGGTACGTCCTTGGTCATTAACTGCATTTTTTTGAAGGACGTACCCCATACGTCGTTGGTCGTTAAGGGGTTAAACAATTTTCTAATTTACTTCTATGATCGAATTATGTCTGCAGCACTATATGGCAGCAGTTTTCAACAATGTTATACATTAGCAAGAGCACTAGATGGCAGCACTATTCCCTGTCATGTAGTGCCTCAGGCATGTGCACGCTACTTACCTAGGTATCTCTTCAACAAAGAATAACACGAGAACAAAGCAAATTTGATAATAGAAGTAAATTAGAAACTTTTTTTTAAATTGTATTCTTTATCAGAATAATAAAATAATTTTTTGGGGTTTCATGTCCCTTTAAGTAACATTTACAGAAAACAGAAAATGTTATAATATTGCAAAGTATTCCTATGCCCCCACCCGGCTTCTTCATAATGTCTCCCAGCTGACCGAATTTTCTGTGGTGAAGACTGGATTGTATTGAGATATATATATATATATATATATATATATATATATATATATATAGATAGATAGATAGATAGATAGATAGATAGATAGATAGATAGATAGATAGATAGTGAGAGAGAGATATCTAAAAATGTTTATATATTTTTATTGAGGAGTAGTATATAATAGACAAAATATTGACACAACAGAGAATATTTTCAGCAATGGTACAGATATTGTATTACAGAAAAGTAACTTTTCCCTAGTAACAATAGCTTAGACCACTCTTGGGTCCTTAATTACATAAGACATTGAATATATAAGGATGGTATAATAATGGAAGGGTCTTGTGCTATCTTTATTTGCTTTACCTGCAGGAAAGCTGAAGGATTGTGTGCCCCCTCCTCAGGTTTGTTATAGTTCTCTTTGGAGAGACCGGCAGGGTTAATACTAGTGGATCGGGAACGTATCTGCTTTTCAGCCACAGCCTCCCAGAAGCCCCCTCCTGCAGCGCTGATCCTAGTGATAGGTGTCCTCCCATCTGTTTGGATTTACTTTTACTTAGTGAGCCAATACTCTCTTTATTGATGTACCTTGTGCCTGAAGTGCTTTTACCTTTTGCGATCTATTCTGGGGTCCTGTGTGTGATCTTCAATGGCGCTCCTCCTCGCAGATCTTTATTCCAGAGGTGAGATTCATCCCGCTGGTATTCTGTGGCGGGTTTGTTAGATTACAGTGTTTCATCAAAGGGATCAGTTGTCGTAATCTTAGTAAAGCAAAAGCTCATTAGGAAGTCAAACAGAGCTCTCTCTATAAGTTTTCGGAAGGTTTCTTCAAAGTTGGCCATGTGGTTTAAACCAACTTGTGTTTCTGCTTCCCAGACTGTTTCGTCACAGATCTTTAACTGAAATAAAATATATTTATTTTCCTTTGTGTCCCTTTTAATTGAGGTAAAAATTTGGATGAAGTTTGTGCAAGCTTGTCAGAGCATTCAAAAAAGCCAAAAAAACCTCGGCGTATCGAGGGGTGTAGTGCTGCCTACCGTGAGACGCCGCCCTAGGCCTCACGGTGTCTTATCTGTTGTCAAAAATATAGCGTGATTCAGATTAAATGGAGCGCCACTGTGTAAAGTGTCACGTTAGAGATCAAATTAAGTATAACTGCTGTGTAGTTTCTTCCATTAACTGAGGTTAGTTAGAGAAACTGCCAGAGCTTTAGGAGAGTGCAACCTATCCAGATCGCTAAGACACGCCCCTGTATTGATATATTTTATTACTGTACAGCATACGAGTTTCATCGGTTAAATACTTCAAATAATCAATGACACATAGTTCTTATCCTTTTATTTCCACTTTAGAATTTATTTTCTAAATGTAGCCACCAATCAGCAAGCGCTTCCCAGGTGTTGAACCAAAAATGGGCCAGCTCCAAAGCTTTACATTCAAATAAAGATACCACAATAACGACGAAAAATTGATAATAGGAGTAAGTTAGAAAGCTGCTTAAAATTGCATGCTCTGTCTGAATCATAAAAGCTTAATTTTGGATTATTACTTTAACCCTTTGAGTGCTAAGCACTTTCCCACCTGTGTGCTAAGTTGTTTTAAAATTTATTTTTAAAAATATATTTTTTTTACCTTTTTTTTTCCTCAGATCCTCAAGACTTACACTGTTGGAAAGGTTAGGTGATTACCTTTCCAGCAGTGGGTCTTGGGGGTCTGTAGCTGCTTAGATGCCTGAGATACAGGCTTCTAAGCAGCATGCCCCCTGCTCCTATACTTAACATTGTGAATGTTAAATAAAGTTGTGCGGTGACGTCACCACGCATAACGTGAAGCCCCGGCGGGTGGGAGCCCCCAGATCTCCCTCAATGTGCGAGAGTGCTAGCGACGGCTCTGAGCCGTCGTTAGCACCAGAGTGGAAAACTCTGTGACGGCTCAGAGCCGTCGTTAGCACTCAAGGGGTTAAATCTAGAGCACAATAGAATAACATTGTAGAAAGAGAGGTATCAGGATCTAGTTTATCGTAATATGTCAGAAACCAAATACCCTTCCGTTATAGATTTTTGTTTTAACAACACAGAAACACAGATCCAAAGGTCTATAGCACATTTTGAATTCTACTTGATAAAATACCAAACATATTTTCAAGTGTAATGCCACAGTTTAATTTCTATACACAAGGTCTAACGCAAAGTTTATTTATTTACTTCATTCCACTCATTTGAACTAAGAGAACATGGTGAGATCATGGTCCAAATATGCATAACTAATTGTAGAACACTGGTAATTATTTTTTGCATAACTGCTTAAACTGACATAAAACTTCAGCTGAGCAAGAAGTTGGGGGGGAAAAACATATTAAGAAAGCTTACCATGTCTTTTTATCCATGGAGACTTGTACCACCATGTATCTATAAATATTGAGAACTCTCTTGCACATATCTGTGTGCTCATTCAACAAGATTTTATTCTCATTAGCAGGCTCGAGCAAAATGATGTTTGCTGCATTGACAATGAAAACCTGTTGTAAACAAATAGGTCATAAGTCAAACAAATGGTCTAGATTTATAAATTTGGGAAACTAAATTGCAACACAGAAGAGTTAAAATGATAGTAGTACCTGGTAAACGGACTGAGCCCCTGCTTTAACGTTCCTATCGAAAGCCTCGGATTCTGACAAGTGGTTAGTAGCTTCTTGAAGAGTTTTGGAACCGCTGGAAGTTCGTGCTTGACCGCCAGAATTTGAAATTTTCTCCAGTGATTGCTATAAAAAAACAAAACTTAAACCAAACGTTGAACAGAACATTTCAGCAGTTATGTCAGTTGGTTAAATATGATTATAAGAAAGCAACTGGATAAAAGTAACCAGTAATAATGACACTCTTTAAAAAAAATTATATAATTTCACACAATGAATGAGGCAAGTCTGGATTAGATTACATTAGCTTAAACATAACAGAGTAAATCAGTTACATCTTATCCTTACTGTATCAAAAACAAAAAAAAGATTTTAATTTTTTTCACCATAAGCAACTATTACAATACAAACTGTTCACACAGTTTACTCTTGAAAAACAGATAACATCCTAACCCGCCTATAGCCAGAAGATTTTTTCTCCATATTTCTGGTACTATTTTATCCTTCAGTTTGATCCCTTATCTTCGCTCTGCTCATCTATTGGAGTAATTGTTCATAAAGGAGAGAGAGAGATATCTGACCACATCAACTCTTAAAGGTACATTAAACACAGAATAAATGCTAGATAGAATGATGCATTCAAAGAAAAGATTAGTCTGAGAACAACATGTAAATGTGTGTTTTAAAGTTTAATTAGCTGTTTAAATATTGACAAAATAAGTGTAATGTTTTAGTGTCTATAAAACAATGGGAGATGCCATATTATAACTTAGGTTACCTTCTCTGCTGTGGTCAATAAGGGACAGTTATAAATAGATCACTAGAGTGTGCAGCCAATGGCTGTGTGGAATATAACAGTGTTCTGCACTTCCATTTCTAACAGGAACTAAAAAACTCACAATTTCAGAATGGAATTACAGGAAAAGGGGACAAAATAAATAAGTATAGTGCAGTTTTATTTGTATATGCAATTTATCATTTTATATTACCATCTCAAAGTGTTTAATGTCCCTTTAAGCAGAGTTCAGGCTTAAAATCATTTTCATTTCATGTCAAATACATAAATGCAGGTTGAATTAATTTTTTTTATTTTTCTGGAATTCTATGACCCTTCCTAAACAAAAAACAAAACAAAAAAGTAGAATGATTGTTTTTTTGGTACCATGTTAACTAAATGAAAAAAACTAATAATTTATGCTTACCTGATAAATTAATTTCTTTCATGGTGGTGAGAGTCCACAATCCATTGCTCATGGGAATCCCTACAACTTGGAAAAGGCAGAAAATTCCCAAATTCCAATAGCTCTATATAACCCCTCTAACCTCACACATACCTCATTTTAACGCACAGCCAAGCAGAAGGGAGGTAAGAAAAAGAGCCAGAGTAAAGAACAAAACAAAAAAAAAAGGAGCAGGGAAAAAGATGTGCTTAAAGGAACATGGACTCTCACCACTGTGAAAGAAATTAAATTATCAGGTAAGCATAAATTATGTTCTTTCATACAGGTGGGGAGAGTCCACAATCCATTACTCATGGGAACTAATACCCAAGCATAAAGGAAGGGATTTGAAAACATCTTTTTCACTGAGAAAGTAAATCCATAACCCCAATATATATATTTTTTAAATGCACTTAAAAACATGAAATAGACAAGAATTAAACTGAAACAACCAGCTGAAGCAACTTTCTACCAAAAGCTGCCTCAGAGGAAGCAAAAACCTCAAGGGCAAGATTACATATACAGCGTAGGTTTCAGCGCAACTGTTGAAACCCATGCCGCCCGTAAGTTCACTTCACACATGGGGTGAATCACATATACTGCACCGTCAGATCAGATACCGCCGTAAGTCGGATAAACCGGCGACGTTCAGAAATGTGCAGACATTTCTGGAGTCGCCAGTGACTTCAGTTTATGAACTGTTGGCGCCCAAGAAAAAACAAAAAAATGTTTAAACATATGTAAAAAATCTTACCCACTTCCCAAAAATGAACCCGACACGTCGAAACCAATAATCCGCGATCCCCCCCACATGGCAACGAATAATTAAATGTATTAACCTCTAAACCGTCAACCCCCCACAATGCCAACTATCTATTTGAACAGCAAATAGGATTTAAGTAGCTCTCATCCTATTGGCTGATTTGACATTTTCAGCCAATAGGAATGCAAGGTACCCCAATATAAAACGGGTACCTTGCATTCAATCTTCAGTGTGCGACGTACAATCACATGAAGAGGACCCTCCACTTTGGATGCCTGCGTGGGCCACCATTCCTGGTCCGCTCCACCGGGATGAAGATGGAAGATGGTGCCGCCCTGGAAGAAAGTCTTCGCCGCCTGGATGAAGAAACTGCTCCACCTGGAAGAAGATGGATGTCCGGACTTCAGGAATGGTGAGTACATTATTATTATTATTTATTTTTTTTTTTTGGGGGGGGGGTTTGTTTTTTAGATTAGGGCTTTTATTATTTTTTAATGGGAAGCAAAAGAGCCAATTGCCCTTTTTTAGGGGCAATAGGTAGATTCGATTTATTTTAGAGTTAGGTTTTTTTTCATTTTGGGTGGTTGGGTGGGGTTTATTTAAGAGCTGTTAAACTTAGGGCAATGGCCTACAAAAAGGCCCTTTTAAGGGCCATTGGTAGTTTAGTCTTAGATTAGGGGGTGGCTTTTTTCTTTTTATAGGGGTATTAGATTAGGTTTAAAAAAAAATTCTCAAACTCACAAACAATTGGATATGATGCAAGCACCCATATCATTTGAGGAGGTAGAGTCTGTCAAAATAAAGTAATCATGTAATAAAGCTGTGGGTCCGGACAATCTACCCTATGAACTCTATAAAACTTTAAAAGACTCAATAGGACCAATTTTAATTGATTTATATAATAGTTACTTTATAATGGAAAATAAACCATCTAAACTGTTTACTCAATCCTACACATCTCTTATTTTAAAACCAGATAAAAATCCAGAGGGCATGGGTGCATACAGACCAATTGCTCTAATTAATATACAGTAGAAGATTAAAAAATCTTGACATCTATTATAGTTTCTAGAATGCAAAAATTGATTAAACATATTCTTCATAAGGATCAATCAGGCTTCATAAAAGGCAGATCCTCAATATCCAATCTACGCAAAGTATTTGTGCTACTTTCTTATTTAAACGCACATGATTCTTTAAATAAAAAATTTAAATTAGTAGATCCTATAATATCATTAGATGCGGAAAAAGCTTTCGATTTTGTATCGCATGACCATTTATTCACAACTCTACATAAATTTGGCTTCAAAGGCAAAATCCTCAATTTAATAAAGTCATTATACGATTATCCGACCTCCTCTCTAATAATTAATTTGTTAATCTCAAATCCATTTACTTTATACAGAGGTACGAGACAATTATGTCCCCTCTCTCCACTTCTATTTGATTTAGCAGTAGAATCCTTAGCATATTATATTAAGATCCAAAATTGGAGGACCAAAAATATCAGGGAAGGAGATAGTAGTATCCCTCTACGCAGATGACCATATTTTATGTATGAATAAAGCAGATATACATACTCCTATTGTTTTAGATTTAATCCAAATTTCAGATCTTTCTTTGGATTTAAAATAAATGTAATAAAATCGGAAATATTATGGCTATCCAGAAATCATTCTAAAATACATCACCCTTTTCGAGAAGTAAAAACTTATTTTAAGGACTTCCGGTGGGAGGGCACAGAGGGTGGAAGCAGGGGAAGGAGCTCCGCTGCTTACAGCCCCTAACTTGGCGAAAAGCCTCACAAGTGCCCCCAAAATACGCTGACATCCTTGGCAGGGGGAACCACAACTGCCCGGAGACATTTCAGCAAGGAATCGGACATCAGATTCCCCCGCCGCAAAAGCCGCCGGACAGAGGAAGCAGAGACAGGCTGCAGCTGCAGCCCCAAAGCTACCGGATAAAAATAGACTCCACGCGACCCTCAAACACCAAGAAGGGGACAAGCACCAAGACTTTAAGTACCCGGTAAGACCCCTGAACAATTTTCTATACATCTGAGGGGCCGGGAGGGAAGGTCCAGATAACGGCGGGAACGCCGCCATTTTGACAAACTGCTGCCGGACCCCCTATACTAACTACGCAGCATAACAAAAGCCACAGCTCCCTGGAGAGCGAAGTGAGTACCAGACTAAATCAGAAAAACTGCAGCGCAAAGTGCCGACACTCATTTACTGCACACCGCACTCGCATAGCAAAGGGAAAATCTCGCACAAACTCACATAAACTGCAGAACCACAAGACACGACAATTAAGTCGCAAGGGGTAAAAAGAACGGTCACGCAAAGAAAAGAGCACATAACCACTCTTGCTGCATGCTCTCTCAGACATTGAAAGACAGACCGGTACACTAAGAAACCCTATCCCTTGAAAATAGCTCTCACCTTAGCCCTGTAACTAGGCGCACTTTGAAAAGGCTACACTGGGGATCCTGGTGGCTAAAACTCAAAACCACTAGAACCATTACCCCCTTTTTCCACCATCAACTGTAACTAATACACCATGCAGGGCTAGAGGGCTCAGGCCTAGCCCCCCCCTACCCACCCTCCGCATAACAAGCACATCACTGACCTTAAGTTTGACATCACTCTATGATCTGAAAGGAAGCAGACAGAAACTGCAAACTTGTAGTGAAACAAATATAAAAACACACCATATAGGGCAGCACTAGCTGGGACTTTACAGCTGCATGCAAAAATACTATAACTCCTATAACAAAAAGACAGGAACAATGGCTAGCAGACTCAAGAATGCTGACAAGAAAAGGAACCAAGTGGAGACAACACAGACACCTGCAGATACAGAAGAACTGCCAAACTCCATCCCTATGGACACCCACCCAATTGTCTCACAAATCTCTGCCCTGTTCTTACCGAAAATTGAGCAGTTACAAACGGGGATGGATTCACTTACAACAGAAGTTAAATCTTTTAATGGCAGACTTACTCAAGTGGAACAAAGGGTTGCAGAGGGAGAGACTCGCCATAGAGAAGCTGAGACCAATATTCAAACACTACAGCAGCAGAATGATAGGCTATGGGCCAAAATTGACGACCTGGAGAACAGGTCCAGAAGAAATAACCTACGGATTGTAGGAATCCCAGAGTCTCTCCCAGGAACACAACTCATAGACTTTGCAGAAAATACCCTACCAAGGTTGTTACACATTCCACAGTCCTGTCTCCCGTGCACAGTAGAGAGAGCCCACAGAGTAGGCGACCCGCGAAAACAGGAGGGAAATATCCAACAATCAAGACAAGTTATGGTGAAGTATCTCAACTTTAAAACAAAAATAGCACTTCTTCAAGCCTACAGAAAAGCCCCGTCGCTGGAATTTGAAGGCAGAAAACTGTATTTGTTCCAGGACTATTCGGCAACAGTAGCAGCCAGAAGAAAAGAATTTACACCTTATTGTAAGCAACTCATAGAGCAAGGCAGGCCAGCAGCCCTTTTATATCCAGCGAGGCTACGGCTGCACACAACCAATGGTCCTCTGTTCTTTGAGTCGCCACAACAGCTCAAGCTACACCTGCAGAGAGAGAGTGAACAGCGACAACCACAAGATCAAGAAAACCGGCCCTCTGCCTCAGGAAGATGAGAATCGATGTCAGGATCATAGAAGCAGAAGTATAAAGCACTTTAAACAATAAGAACTATTAATCCAACAGGGCCACCACGCTCAGCCGGATGGCTCTTGAAAAAAAAAAAAAAAAGACACTGTTAAAGCCCTCAAGAAGCATAGAATAAAGCCTCTTAAAAACTAAAGGACATGATAACCTATATCCTTTACAAAGTGGGGGGGGGGGAAATGGGAAACCGAAAAGTTCTGTTACTATTTATTGCCTGTTGCACTGTTGAAATTTATTATATATATTTGTCTCTTCTACACAATTTCAAGAAACGATTTTGAAAAGTTTAAAAGTTAAAACTCACTAACCTGATTGCTTATTGTTCACCATAGTGATAGGTAAGATCCACCAGACCTAAAGAGCGCTCCCTCAGGGGGAACATAGCCAGATCCTGGACACTGCAGGAAACAGTAAGTAACACTAATTAACCTATATTGCAACGCTCATACATAGCACTACACATCTCACAACCTAGACAACTTGTGACACCCATACACTCAGGACACCCAATATAGCACAATGAAAATCACTACCTGGAACGTGGGAGGGATAACATCGCCCATTAAAAGAAAGGCAATTCTGAGACAGTTAAATACAAAAAAGGCAGACATAGCCATACTAGAGGAAACACATCTATCACAGATAGAACATCAAAAACTCAAACAGGGATGGGTGGGAGAAGTACTTTTCACACACTATGAGAACAAAAGAGCGAGAGGGATTGCAATACTGTTTCGAAAGGGACTGAACTACGACATTTTACAGGTGATCTCTGATGCTGAGGGTAGATACCTGATTATAAAAATAAAACTTGACACACTCTCCCTGATTCTTTGCGGTATATATGGCCCCCAAACACAGAAGAGAGAGTTTTTAGTACATCTCCAAAGCAAACTCTTGCAATTTGCAGACCTACCCATTATAGTGGGTGGAGATTACAATATAGCGCCTCAGACACCGGCAGACCGATTCCGCAACCCCACTAGCAACACAAAACCCAAACAGATATGGACAGGTTCTAGAAGAGAAACATTGATTCTTAAAAATTTTAAAAATAGCCTAGGTCTTATAGATTTATGGAGAGAAAGAAACCCTGAGGCCCGAGATTACACATGTGCACATCCGTCGAAAACCACACTCTCCCGCATAGACTATTTCCTAGTCTCAAGCTACTTAACCTCCAAGATAGGAGATATCGTGATAGATCCCATAACCATTTCAGACCACTCACCAGTGACACTAATGTTAAATACCGATGCCCCTCAGAGAAAGATGTGTGGATGGAGATTCCCTACGCATCTGTACCACGACCTCAACTTGCGAAAACACTTGGTGGGAGAGTGGTTAGCTTACAAAGATCTGAACAAACAACACTTAAATGACATCTCGCTGTTTTGGGAAACGGCAAAAGCGGTGCTACGAGGGGGGATCACAACTTACGCAATTAGAGTAAAAAAAATCTGCAGAGAGAGAGGGGAACTACTTCTCCGCCAACTCCTAAATGCAAGGAACCAATACCTCAGACACCCGACAGACCAAAACAGATTACACTACAAAGACATCAAGGCCCTCAGAGACACCCATCTTATCCAGACAGCAGGTAGAGCCCAAACCCGAATGCAGGCTAAATTCTATCGTTATGGCAATCGCACAGGTAAATTACTAGCAAAAATCACTAAACTAACCAGGAAAGCTAACACTATAGCAGCCATACAGAAACAGGGAACAATACTAACAAAAAAAGAGGATATACACAAAGCATTCGTAGATTACTATTCCAAATTGTATAGTCCACAGAGAATTGATGAGACACTAAAGCAAAACTTCTGGAAGGACTTGACTCTCCCTCAAATAACTGAGACACAATTACAGACCCTAAATAGCCCAATGGACTCCCTGGAGGTAACTAGGGCTATTGACGCTCTGCCCCTTGAAAAAGCCCCCGGACCTGACGGCCTGCCGGGAGAATTTTATAAAATGATCAGGGAGGAGGTAGCGGAGACACTCACCTTACTGTTTAATGGCATAATGAAAGGAAGGGCAAACCTATCAAATAGATTCACGGAAGCAAATGTGACAGTTATCCCCAAACCAGACAGAGACCCATTACTGACAGCCTCGTACAGACCAATTTCATTACTCAACTCAGACTACAAATTGTTCACCAAAATTCTAGCCAACAGACTGACGGGGATATTACCGGACTTGCTACACGAAGATCAGACAGGGTTTGTTAGAGGGAGATCCTCAGTCAAGAACATGAGAAAATTGCAGCTAGTTCTGTCATACTACTGGGGGGAAGGAAAACAGGAGAGAGATCAGAAGGAGGGAGACGCCTGTATTTTACTGGTTGATGCCGAAAAGGCGTTTGATAAGATACTATGGGACCATCTCTTCACAACCCTTGGGAAATTTGGGATTCAGGGCGACTTCATGACAGCCACCTACACACTATATGACGAACCCCGAGCAGCAATCCTAGTTAATGGCGAACCATCACACACTTTCCCGCTGATGAGAGGCACTAGACAGGGATGCCCACTATCTCCGCTCCTTTTTGACCTGGCCCTTGAACCACTAGCAACAAAAATTAGGGAAAACACGGCAGGGTTAACAATAGGCAAAGAAACCCTCCACATATCCCTTTTCGCGGATGACATGATCCTATATGCCAGCGACCCCAGGCGAAATATCCCCATTTTAATGCACATTATCACCGAGTTCGGCCAAATATCAGGATACTGCATAAATAAAGACAAGTCGGAGCTACTATGGTTAAGGAATAAATTACCAGCAGAGCCACTACAAGAGAATTTTAAGATTGTCACTAACTCGTTTAAATACCTAGGCATTAAACTCTCTAGAGACCCCAGAGAGTGGTATGGACTTAACTTCAGACCACTAATCAAGGAACTAAGACACACACTCCTTAATTGGATACCACTACCACTAACACTATCGGGAAGAGTAGGGCTCATTAAGATGATCCTATTTCCAAAGCTGCTATATGCACTACAAATGCTACCCGAACTCTTACATAAACAAGACTTACAAACACTAAATAGAGACATACTTCACTTTCTATGGAAGGGGAAAAGACACAGAATAGGATATAAAAAACTGACGTGCTCACCAGAGATGGGAGGACTCGCACTCCCAAATATAGAATACTACAATTGGGCAGCTTTAGCTAAATATGTAATGGACTGGCTTTTGGACAGAAATGTCTTCACAAACGGTGCGCTAGAGTCAGAACTTATTACCCCTTGGTCGCTAAAAATACTCCCACACATGACTCACACACAACTAGAAAGAACAGTAGGGCACAATACTATCTTCCTCCAACCTGTAAGAGCATGGCGGAAAATCTGCAGGACCTTGAAAATAAAATGCAAAAACACAGTATACCTACCCATACGAGGTAACCCAGATTTCCAAGCAGGTTTCACCACATCGCCTTTCAGACAATGGCAAACAAGGGGCCTGACTACTATCAGACAAGTCCTGACGCCAGACCAAAAATCAGTCAGATCCTTTGCCGAACTACAAATAGAATTTAATATACCATATAAACACCACTTCGCATTCCTACAGACAAGACACTACGTTCAAAGCATTCTGGGGATGGGAGACATGCCGGATACCAACTGTGAAATATACAAATTACTGACTATGACAAAGGGAGGACTGACCTCAATCTCACATACATACGAGGCACTCCAAACACTGACTAACAAGGCTGCGAGAGACCAAATTCAACATAAATGGAGCACATGGACCCCAAACCCAGTCATAGACCAAGTCATTGAACAAAGTGTTTTAAAAGTGAGGAAAGCATCATTATCAAATGACATCAGGGAATCACATACAAAACTACTACATAACGCTTACGTAACACCAAAGATGTTCCACAAATGGTGTCCTGAGGCTTCGGGTCTTTGCCCAAAATGCAAGTACTCAAACCCCAACATCCTCCACATGATTTGGCAATGCCCAAAACTCACGAGATTCTGGAATATGGCACACAAATGGGCAATGAAAACTACGGGAGAGAGTATAGAACTAAACATCCAGGTAGTGATATTCCTCCACACACAGTCGGACACAAACAAACACATGACATTTATCCACAATGTTATACTGATGGCCAGAAAGCTTATCCTCAAGAAGTGGATGGAGCCTGATCCGCCAACACTGACCCATCTCAAATTAGAACTACAACAGCAAATGATCCGGGAACAAGTAGACACACAGGGTGACATCATAAAACGAACCAAGCATTTCCTCCACAAATGGGAACCCTTGATCCACACCTTAGACTTAACACATCAGAGACAAGTACTGTACCCACTCAAAAACTCAGAGGTGATCTTGGAAGCCCAGTTACAAGGCAAATGGAACATTTTCTGAACATTCCAATTAACAAGGTAACGCACCAATAGAGAGACCAAAGATGAGAGATAGGAGGGGAACCCTGGGGGGGCGCTCTGGGTCAAGTTAGGAGAAAGTAGGAAGCAGAGATGGATGGGGAGGAGGGGAAAATAGGCTACTGTTGAATAAAACCCAACGTTGAATGAAAGACTCACTCATAATAGAGCTGCAATGTCCTGCTGATTGCAAAGAACTACAAAACATTAAAGACTCTTAGAAATCTTCTGATCGGTTATAATATGTTATACAAACCATACTGTTATCTGTTGCTTTATCAGACAGGGGAACTAGATGTAGGAAGTTAGACGTGAAGTCAGGGAAGATAAGTAATATCTGGAGTAGCTATGTTAATAGACTATAAAAGAAAATGCAGTGCTGTCTTTGGTTGCAACTACTGTTATCATATTTTACAAATTTTCTGTATATATCATTTGTTGCCTTATTCAGTGCTGGAGATATAAATAAAGAATTTTAAAAAAAAAAAACTTATTTTAAATACTTAGGAATTAAAATATCTCTTTCTCCAACATAGGTGTGTCCGGTCCACGGCGTCATCCTTACTTGTGGGATATTCTCTTCCCCAACAGGAAATGGCAAAGAGCCCAGCAAAGCTGGTCACATGATCCCTCCTAGGCTCCGCCTTCCCCAGTCATTCTCTTTGCCATTGCACAGGCAACATCTCCACGGAGATGGCTAAGAGTTTTTTGGTGTTTAAATGTAGTTTTTATTCTTCAATCAAGAGTTTGTTATTTTAAAATAGTGCTGGTATTTACTATTTACTCTGAAACAGAAAAGAGATGAAGATTTCTGTTTGTAAGAGGAAAATGATTTTAGCAACCGTTACTAAAATCGATGGCTGTTTCCACACAGGACTGTTGAGATGAATTAACTTCAGTTGGGGGAAACAGTGAGCAGACTTTTGCTGCTTGAGGTATGACACATTTCTAACAAGACTTGGTAATGCTGGAAGCTGTCATTTTCCCTATGGGATCCGGTAAGCCATTTTCTTAGTTTTAAATATAAGAATAAAGGGCTTCACAAGGGCTTTAAAGACTGGTAGACATTTTTCTGGGCTAAAACGATTACTTTATAAGCATATTTAATGGTTTATTACTTTGTAGAGTTATTTTAATCTTGGGAATTCTGTTAAAAAAACGGCAGGCACTGTATTGGACACCTTTTTCACTGGGGGCCTTTTCTTGTCATAGGCAGAGCCTCATTTTCGCGCCACTAATGCGCAGTTGTTTTTGAGAAGCAAGGCATGCAGATGCATGTGTGAGGAGCTCAGATCCACTGAAAAAGCTTATTGAAGGCGTCATTTGGTATCGTATTCCCCTCTGGGCTTGGTTGGGTCTCAGCAAAGCAGATACCAGGGACTGTATAGGGGTTAAATGTAAAAACGGCTCCGGTTCCGTTATTTTAAGAGTTAAAGCTTTCAAATTTGGTGTGCAATACTTTTAAGGCTTTAAGACACTGTGGTGAAATTTTGGTGAATTTTGAACAATTCCTTCATACTTTTGCACATATTCAGTAATAAAGTGTGTTCAGTTTAAAATTTAAAGTGACAGTAACGGTTTTATTTTAAAACGTTTTTTGTGCTTTGTTATCAAGTTTATGCCTATTAACATGTCTGAACCATCAGATAGACGATGTTCTGTATGTTCGGAAGCCAAGGTTCCTCTCCATTTAAATATATGTGATGAATGTGACAAACAAAGTAGGGACAATGATGCCACTGATAATAATGTTGCCCAAAATGATTCCTTAAGTGAGGGGAGTAAGCATGGTACTGCATCATCTCCTTCTATGTCTACACCAGTCTTGCCCACTCAGGAGGTCCCTAGTTCATCTAGTGCGCCAATCCTCCTTACTATGCAACAATTAACGGCTGTAATGGATAATTCTATTAAAAACATTTTAGCCAAAATGCCCACTTATCAGCGAAAGCACGACTGCTCTGTTTTAGATACTGAAGAGCATGAGGACGCTGATGATAATGGTTCTGACATGCCCTTACACCAGTCTGAAGGGGCCAGGGAGGTTTTGTCTGAGGGAGAAATTTCAGATTCAGGAAAAATTTCTCAACAAGCTGAACCTGACGTTATTACATTCAAATTTAAATTGGAACATCTCCGCGCTCTGCTTAAGGAGGTGTTATCTACTCTGGATGATTGTGACAATTTGGTCATTCCAGAGAAATTATGTAAGATGGACAAGTTCCTAGAGGTCCCGGTGCCCCCCGAAGCTTTTCCTATACCCAAGCGGGTGGCGGACATTGTAAATAAAGAATGGGAAAGGCCCGGCATACCTTTTGTCCCTCCCCCTATATTTAAGAAATTATTTCCTATGGTCGACCCCAGGAAGGACTTATGGCAGACAGTCCCCAAGGTCGAGGGGGCGGTTTCTACTCTAAACAAACGCACCACTATCCCTATAGAAGATAGTTGTGCTTTCAAAGATCCTATGGATAAAAAATTAGAGGGTTTGCTTAAAAAGATGTTTGTTCAGCAAGGTTACCTTCTACAACCAATTTCATGCATTGTTCCTGTCACTACAGCAGCGTGTTTCTGGTTCGAAGAACTAGAAAAGTCGCTCAATAGAGCATCTTCTTATGAGGAGGTTATGAACAGAGTTCAAGCACTTAAATTGGCTAACTCTTTTACCTTAGACGCCACTTTGCAATTAGCTAGATTAGCGGCGAAAAATTCAGGTTTTGCTATTGTGGCGCGCAGAGCGCTTTGGCTAAAGTCTTGGTCAGCGGATGTGTCCTCCAAGAACAAATTGCTTAACATCCCTTTCAAGGGGAAAACGCTGTTTGGCCCTGACTTGAAAGAGATTATTTCAGACATCACTGGGGGAAAGGGCCACGCCCTTCCTCAGGATAGGTCTTTTAAGGCTAAAAATAAAACACATTTTCGTCCCTTTCGCAGAAACGGACCAGCCTCAAATTCTACATCCTCTAAGCAAGAGGGTAATTCTTCTCAAACCAAGCCAGCCTGGAGACCGATGCAAGGCTGGAACAAAGGTAAGCAGGCCAAGAAGCCTGCTACCGCTACTAAGACAGCATGAGATGCTGGCCCCCGATCCGGGACCGGATCTGGTGGGGGGCAGACTCTCTCTCTTCGCTCAGGCTTGGGCAAGAGATGTTCAGGATCCTTGGGCACTAGAAATAGTTTCTCAAGGTTATCTCCTGGAATTCAAGGAACTACCCCCAAGGGGAAGGTTCCACAGGTCTCAATTGTCTTCAGACCAAATAAAAAGACAGGCATTCTTACATTGTGTAGAAGACCTGTTAAAAATGGGAGTGATTCATCCTGTTCCATTAGGAGAACAAGGGATGGGGTTTTACTCCAATCTGTTCATAGTTCCCAAAAAAGAGGGAACATTCAGGCCAATTTTGGATCTCAAGATCCTAAACAAATTTCTCAGGGTTCCATCGTTCAAAATAGAAACCATTCGGACAATTCTTCCTACCATCCAGGAAGGTCAATTCATGACCACGGTGGATTTAAAGGATGCGTATCTACATATTCCTATCCACAAGGAACATCATCGGTTCCTAAGGTTCGCCTTTCTGGACAAGCATTACCAGTTTGTGGCACTTCCATTCGGATTAGCCACTGCTCCAAGAATTTTCACAAAGGTACTAGGGTCCCTTCTAGCGGTGCTAAGGCCAAGGGGCATTGCAGTAGTACCTTACTTGGACGACATACTGATTCAAGCGTCGTCTCTGCCACAAGCAAAGGCTCATACGGACATTGTCCTAGCCTTTCTCAGATCTCACGGGTGGAAAGTGAACGTAGAAAAAAGTTCTCTATTCCCGTCAACAAGAGTTCCCTTCTTGGGAACAATAATAGACTCCTTAGAAATGAAGATTTTTCTGACAGAGGCCAGAAAATCAAAACTTCTAAGCTCTTGTCAAGTACTTCATTCTGTTCTTCTTCCTTCCATAGCGCAGTGCATGGAAGTAATAGGTTTGATGGTTGCGGCAATGGACATAGTTCCTTTTGCGCGAATTCATCTAGGACCATTACAACTGTGCATGCTCAGACAGTGGAATGGGGATTATTCAGACTTGTCCCCGACGATCCAAGTAGATCAGAGGACCAGAGATTCACTCCGTTGGTGGCTGACCCTGGACAACCTGTCTCAAGGGATGAGCTTCCGCAGACCAGAGTGGGTCATTGTCACGACCGACGCCAGTCTGGTGGTCTGGGGCGCGGTCTGGAAACCCCTGAAAGCTCAGGGTCTATGGTCTCGGGAAGAATCTCTTCTCCCGATAAACATTCTGGAACTGAGAGCGATATTCAATGCTCTCAAGGCTTGGCCTCAACTAGCAAAGGCCAAATTCATAAGGTTTCAATCAGACAACATGACGACTGTTGCATATATCAACCATCAGGGGGGAACAAGGAGTTCCCTGGCGATGGAAGAAGTGACCAAAGTAATTCAATGGGCGGAGATTCACTCCTGCCACTTGTCTGCAATCCACATCCCAGGAGTGGAAAATTGGGAAGCGGATTTTCTGAGTCGTCAGACATTTCATCCGGGGGAGTGGGAACTCCATCCGGAAATCTTTGCCCACATAACTCAATTATGGGGCATTCCAGACATGGATCTGATGGCGTCTCGTCAGAACTTCAAGGTTCCTTGCTACGGGTCCAGATCCAGGGATCCCAAGGCGACTCTAGTAGATGCACTAGTAGCGCCCTGGACCTTCAACCTAGCTTATGTATTCCCACCGTTTCCTCTCATTCCCAGGCTGGTAGCCAGGATCAATCAGGAGAGGGCTTCGGTGATCTTGATAGCTCCTGCGTGGCCACGCAGAACTTGGTATGCAGACCTGGTGAATATGTCATCGGCTCCACCATGGAAGCTACCTTTGAGACGGGACTTTCTTGTTCAAGGTCCGTTCGAACATCCGAATCTGGCCTCACTCCAACTGACTGCTTGGAGATTGAACGCTTGATTTTATCAGATTCTGTCATTGATACTCTTATTCAGGCTAGAAAGCCTGTAACTAGAAAAATTTACCATAAAGTATGGAAAAAATATATCTGTTGGTGCGAATCGAAAGGATTCCCATGGAACAAGATAAAAATTCCTAAGATTCTATCCTTTCTACAAGAGGGTTTGGAGAAAGGATTATCTGCAAGTTCTTTGAAGGGACAGATTTCTGCTTTGTCTGTTTTACTTCACAAAAAGCTGGCGGCTGTGCCAGATGTTCAAGCTTTTGTTCAGGCTCTGGTTAGAATCAAGCCTGTTTACAAACCTTTGACTCCTCCTTGGAGTCTCAATTTAGTTCTTTCAGTTCTTCAAGGGGTTCCGTTTGAACCCTTACATTCCGTAGATATTAAGTTATTATCTTGGAAAGTTTTGTTTTTGGTTGCAATTTCTTCTGCTAGAAGAGTTTCAGAGTTATCTGCTCTGCAGTGTTCTCCTCCTTATCTGGTGTTCCATGCAGATAAGGTGGTTTTGCGTACTAAACCTGGTTTTCTTCCGAAAGTTGTTTCTAACAAAAATATTAACCAGGAGATGGTTGTGCCTTCTTTGTGTCCGAATCCAGTTTCAAAGAAGGAACGTTTGTTGCACAATTTGGATGTAGTTCGTGCTCTAAAATTCTATTTAGAGGCTACAAAGGATTTCAGACAAACATCTTCCTTGTTTGTTGTTTATTCTGGTAAAAGGAGAGGTCAAAAAGCAACTTCTACCTCTCTCTCTTTTTGGCTTAAAAGCATCATCCGATTGGCTTATGAGACTGCCGGACGGCAGCCTCCTGAAAGAATCACAGCTCATTCCACTAGGGCTGTGGCTTCCACATGGGCCTTCAAGAACGAGGCTTCTGTTGATCAGATATGTAAGGCAGCGACTTGGTCTTCACTGCACACTTTTACCAAATTTTACAAATTTGATACTTTTGCTTCTTCTGAGGCTATTTTTGGGAGAAAGGTTTTGCAAGCCGTGGTGCCTTCCATCTAGGTGACCTGATTTGCTCCCTCCCATCATCCGTGTCCTAAAGCTTTGGTATTGGTTCCCACAAGTAAGGATGACGCCGTGGACCGGACACACCTATGTTGGAGAAAACAGAATTTATGCTTACCTGATAAATTACTTTCTCCAACGGTGTGTCCGGTCCACGGCCCGCCCTGGTTTTTTAATCAGGTCTGATGAATTATTTTCTCTAACTACAGTCACCACGGTATCATATGATTTCTCCTATGCATATTCCTCCTTTACGTCGGTCGAATGACTGGGGAAGGCGGAGCCTAGGAGGGATCATGTGACCAGCTTTGCTGGGCTCTTTGCCATTTCCTGTTGGGGAAGAGAATATCCCACAAGTAAGGATGACGCCGTGGACCGGACACACCGTTGGAGAAAGTAATTTATCAGATAAGCATAAATTCTGTTTTCGCTACAAATTATGGTATGAACTAAACTATAAGGAGAAATTGAATGACATGCTTGATAGCTTAAAAAGGTGGTCTAAATTACCACTATCATTGTTGGGCAAAGTTAATTTAGTTAAAATAATTTTATTCCCTAAAATCCTATATTTAATGCAGGTATTGCCATTCCCTCTATGTAAAACTGATGTGCACTTATTAAATAAAAGCTAAGCTTAAAGGGACACTGAACCCAAATTTTTTCTTTTGTGATTCAGATAGAGCATGCAATTTTTTTTTTTTTTTTTTTATTGAGGTTAAATGTACAATACATAACATAAAAAAGAAATAACATCATACAATTCGATGAGATTACAAACTCACAGAGGAATTCAGGCCTATCAAAAATAATTACATTCGACCTCAAATTTTCTAATACACTGATAAATCGGTTAACCCAGAAGAGATATAGATAAGCTGGTTTTATTAACTAACACGGGGATTGCAAATGAATCTGGAGAAAGGGACAATGGTCCAAAAAGAATACAGCGTAATAGTTTCACTTTCTTTCAGGCCCAGTTTTAAATTACAAAAGACATTCATGTCAAGCTGTAACTGGGTGTAAATTGCCGCAATTTATACATTCTGGCGAGACTAAGCGATTGTTGAATGTTAAATAATTGGGCCTTCAATGATGCCTGTGAGAGACAGTATTGTATTAATTAGCTGATGAATCTATTAAATAAATACAGTCACTTATTTACTTGTGCCTCTGAGTCTTTTTGAATAATCCACTACCATGCTCCCTGAACCACCAAAAACAACAAACAAGCGACCAGAGAAACAAACAAAGAAACAAACGAACAAACGAACAAAGAAAAAACAAAAAAGAAAAGAAAAAAAAAAAAAAAAAATAGGAAAAAAGAAAAAAAAAAGATTAATATTATCTTCTCTCCCCCCTCCTCACCAGGTGCCCAATAGTACTAGCTCAGTATCTCTGAAAGGAAATATTAAATATTCGATTTCAGCAGGTGAGAAAATTTTAATAAATTTTGCCCATTTATCAAAAAAGAGTTTTATTTCTCTTTCTAAATTTAGATCTGTGGCTTTCTGCTCAATTAAATATTGTTTTCTGAGATAATTTTTAACTTCAGTGATTGATGGTACTGTTTTACTTTTCCAATTTTTGAATATTAAGTTTCTGGCTGCTAGGATGACTAGATTTACGATTTTAGAGTCTGTATAGTTATTGTTCTTGTCAACTAAAAAGACAGCATCGAGGAAGGTCAATTTGAGAGGAGTAATTTTTATTGACTTATTTAGCCAGAATTCTAATTTATACCAGAATTGTTTCATTTTTGGGCATTCCCATAACATGTGGGCCAAATCTGCAGCAGGTAGGCTGCATTTGGGGCACTTATTAAAATTCATGTTATACCATCTGTAACCCCTCTCTGGTGTATAGTATGTTCTATATAAAAGTTTTAAGTGTGACTCTCTACAGGTCTCAGCCATGGTTGCTTCCAGCGATATTTGAATTGACCTTGCCACATTTAATTCGTTATTTATGCTACCCTGATTTACCCATTTTTGGGCTATGCTTCTTAAATTTTCATCTCCTTTGTGGGAAACAAGAAGATTGTACCAAGGGGCTATGGAGAAAAGACCTGTTCTATTTAATATTATCCAGTTATCCAGCTTGCCCCACGTACATTTCCAATTGTATTTATTAATTAAGTGCCATGCGTAATGTCTTGTTTGTAAGTACATGAAAAATTCCTGATTTTTCAGGTTAAATTCCATTTTTAATTCCTCAAAAGCCTTTATGACACCTGATTCTTGTTTAAAGAGCTGCGAGACTCTCGTTAATCCTTGACTGTGCCAGCGGAGTAAGATTTGATCTTGTGTTCCCTCTTGGAACTCCGGGTTCCCTAAGAAAGTTTGAAAGGTTGGTATTTGAGTATTTATCTGGATGTGGGAGCCAATTTTCCCCCAAGCTATGAGTACCATAAAAATGGTCTTCAAATCCTTTATTTGTTTAGGTAATTGTTGGGGGGGAATGTGTAAGAGTGATATAGGTGAAAACGGCTTTGTCACGCTTTGTTCAAGAATATAATCAGAGAAATGATTTGATTCTGCAATCCAATCAGTCACAATATGTCCGAGAAAGATCAAGTTGTATAGAAATAAATCAGGCAAAGCCATTCCACCTTTTTGTTTAGGAAGTGCTAATCTCTTTAAAGAGATTCTAGGTTTCTTAGCTTGCCAGATAAAATGGCGAAGGGCTGTATTGAACTTCTTAACGTCATATGTTTTTAAGATTAATGGAAGATTTTGAAACAAATAACAAATCTTTGGCAAAATAATCATTTTAAGAAGTGCTATTCGTCCTGCCAATGAAAGAGGGAGATTTTGCCAATTCCTCATCTGTTGTATTGCTTGATGAAGAATAGGGGAAAAGTTTAACGAGTACCATTCCTTTGGATTTGCTGAGATGATGACCCGAGATATCTGAATGAATTAGAAACGATTTTGAATGGGTTATCAGTCAAAGAGTTATTTTTTACCCTTAGCCAGAGTATTTCTGATTTAGTGCTATTCATTTTGTATCCTGAAAAAAGGCCATAGGTATCAATTATATTTAATAGCTTGGGGATATTCTTATTAGTATTGGCTATATAAACCAGCAGATCATCAGCGTACAGCGCCACTTTAGCCTCTTTCTTACCAATTAAAATGCCTTCGATTTTTTGTCTTAATGAGATGGCTAGGGGCTCAATTGCTAGATCAAATAACAAGGGTGACAGGGGGCACCCTTGTCTAGTACCTTTTCTAATTTGATTTTACTCGACACCTGCCCATGCATGATTAAACTAGTTGATGCATTTGTGCAGATGTTTTTCACTAGATTAAGAAAGTTTTTAGACAGACCGAACCTGCTTAGCGTATCGAACAGATGTTGGTGGTTGACCCTGTCGAAAGCTTTTTCGGCATCTATTGCCACTACCGCTGCGTCTGGATGTGATGATTGAAATTTATTCTCAGAATATTTAAAATAATCAACCACCAAGAGGAATTGTCTAATCTTAGCGGCTGAACTACGGTTGTGCAAGAATCCCGCTTGATCACTATGAATGATTTCAGCTAGCCCCTTTTGCAATCTTTTGGCAAGTATAGATGTAAAAATTTTGTAATCAGAATTCAGCAGTGCTATTGGTCTATATGATTCTCTGTTTTGCGGGCTTTTACCAGGTTTCAAGATAAAAATAGTGTGCGATTCCAGAAAATTAGGCGGAATTTGTGCGTTTTCGCCAAAGTAGAAATTAAAAAGATTTGTAAGATAGGGGACAATTGTCTCATCTAAGCTTTTATAGAATTCATTAGGGATCGCATCTGGGCCTGGTGCTTTTTCCATCTTTAATTCACGTATTGACTGCAGGACTTCTAATTCAGATAGTGGCGCGTTTAAGTTAGTCATAAACTCAGCATTAGCTTTGATAACTGGAAGCTTATCCCAGAATAACTCCTGTGCTTCTTTGTCTATGGACAATGGGGCATATATCTCCTTATAATATTGAAAGAATGAATCTAGGATTTCTTCTGTAGAGGTTAAGTGGTTATTTTCGATCTGCAGAGACTCAATTATGTTGGATTGTCTGGAGTTTTTTACCAATCTCAAGAGCATTTTACCTGCCTTGTTGCCATATTTATATAGATTGGATTGGTATTTTAGTTCTGATTGCACTGTTCGTGCTGTGATATATGAATCTCGTTCCTTTTTTTCTGTGATGTATTTATTCCAATTAACCTCGCTGGGGGTACTCAAATAGCTGTTGTATGCGTTTGCCACTGAGGCTATTAATTGACTTTCTTTCTGTTTAGCTTCACGATCTATTTTTGCTCTATATGCAATAATGTCACCCCTCAAGACCGCCTTTGCTGCTTCCCACAAAATCGAGGGGTTAGATACAGAGCCTTCATTTAGCCTGAAGAACTCCACCACTTTAGTTTTTAACCATTCTTTAAATTTTATATTATTGCTGAGGTGTTTTGGGTAGAAGAAGCGTGAACCGCCCAGATTCCTTTTCTTAGTTAAAATGTCCAACATTATTGGGGCGTGATCAGAAATGCATATATCTGCTATAGTTGCCTTCGGTCCTGCTTGATAACAATTGTCATTTATTAATATTAAGTCTATCCTAGAGAGACTTTTAGCAGCTCTTGAGTGACACGAATAGACCTTGCTATCAGGATTCTGAATCCTCCACACATCTCTTACTGCTAAGATTTGATAGATATTTTTAAATAGCTTCATTTCGAGATTATCCTTTTTTGTTTTTCTGGTTACACCTCTATATCTGTATCTGTCCAAGGAGAAAGAAGGAGTCATGTTGAAGTCACCGGCTATGATTAATTGACCCTCTGTAACCTGGAGGAGTTGAGCTTGGAGAGCGTCCCAAAATTGATAGTCAATTACGTTTGGAGCGTAAAGGTTGCAGATGGTATAAATTGACCCCTGGATTTTTATTTTTAAAATCAAATATCTGCTATCTGGATCTGTTAAGACGAGTAATTTTTCATAGTTAGCTTTTTCCCCAGGAGAATAGCAACTCCTTTCTTCCTATTTATCGAGGGCGCATAGATTACCTCCGCTACCCAGGAGCTTTTTAACTTTATTGATTCCTCTGTATTCAAATGTGTTTCCTGAAGGAGTGCAACTGTAGTGTTAAGTTTCTGGAGATGGGAGAGAATCGTCTTTCGCTTAATCGGTGAGGTTATACCTCCTATGTTCCATGATGTGATTCTAATCATAATATTCCTAGCTGAATTATATCATAAGATTCAGACAACAGAAAGGAGAGGGAAACAACAATGACTGGGCAGGAGAGGGTGTCTGAGGAGAGGAGAGAGAAGGGGAGAAAGAAAAAAAAAAAAAAAAAGGAAAAAATTAAAAAGGGGAAAAGTAAATTTCTTTCCCCTGTCCCCACCCTCCCTACTTGTGAATGGATGAGAAACAGGAAGTAGTAAAACATTTTAGTTACTAACAATTTGAGTTACCAGCCATGATACTAACATTTAATCCCATATTCAGCTAATTTTTTCGCTGCTTCTTCAGCAGAGTCAAAAAAATAAGTTTGCTCCTTATAAATTAGCTTGAGCCTAGCGGGGTATATGACCGTGGCTTGCCAACCTTCTTTGATCAATTTTCCGCAGATTGGGGAGAGCTCTCTCCTCTTCCTGGAGGTCTCGATTGAGAAATCCTGGAAAAGGAGAATTTTATTGCCTTCAAACATGATTGGTTGATTTTTGCGATAATGCTGTAAGTATAACATTTTGTCTTGAAAGTTTAAAAACCTGGTTATGATTGGCCTAGGTCGATTTGTATTGATTAGATTTTCTGTGGCTCTCCCCAAGCGATGGGCTCTTTCAATCAAGATAGGTGGGTGGGTTGGAGGAATTTTTAGCAGAGTAGGTAATATTTTGGTTACGGTATTTATAAGGTCTTCTTGTTTAAATAGGTCAGGAAATCCGATTATTCTAAGATTATTCCTCCTGGATCTATTCTCTAGATCATCAATCTTATCTTGTAATTTCAATATCTCATTTTGATTACTTTCTATCATGGGGATGTATGTATTTGTGGTATCTTCCAAGTCAGAGACTCGCTGTTCTACTTCCTGTAATCTTGCAGAAAATTGTCTAATTTCTGCTGTGAGAGATGTGAGGTCTTGTTTGATTTCTTTCTTTAATGACTCAAATTTTGGGGAAATAGCTTCTAGAATACTCGCTACCAACTCTTGATTATCCTGTGATGTCATGATCTTTTGGGTTTTTAATGGGGTGCCTTCATTGATATTTTCTGCTAAAGCATCCGATGCATTCTTATTCTTGCGTTCCCTATCCTTAGTCGTCATGCCTGGATTGTGTTTAGGTGTGAAAAATTTGTCCATAAAATCAAAAAATGTGATTCAGAGTGTGATTAAATACAGTGAATAGTTAGAATTCAAGCCCCGAATTGGGGTATAGTGAAACAAAAAAAAAAAAAAAACAAAAAAAAAAAAAAGAGAAAAAAGGGAGTTGAAAGAGGGACAGAATGTGAATGTGACAGTGCTCAGTGAAGAAGAAAAAAAAAAAAAAAAAAAAAAAGATATAAAAAAGAAGACCCCTGTGGTTACATTAATGGGAAGACCAGGAGATGACGATTTAGAAAGGGTGGTATAAGAACCAACGCTGAACGATGCAAACCCTGCTTGATCTATAATTTTGTTCTCTGCCTTGAATATCGATATTATATTCTTGAAAATGAGGCCGTGGATTTAAGAGACTTTTCCCTTTCCTTCCCTCCTCCTCCTCCTCTCTTTTTCTTTCCCCTTCCTTCCCCTCCCCTTTTTTTTTTTATGTGGGAAAATCTATTGTAAGAAAGAGGAAAACTATTACACCATGTACACCAAAAGAATACCCTATAATCTAAATGTGGATCTCCTATGAAACATACACACTATTGCATCTACAGAAAATAAAGTTAAACAGTAAACCACAGTGCTGAAAATCAGTTGGTCCTATTGACTAATGCAGGTCTTACTTCTGGCCTCTTAAGTTTAAGCTAAATACCTTCTGTAAAGTAAAAAACAGAAAAAATATATCACTATAGGACCAAGGAGCTGTCTGCTTTATCTAATTAATTTTAAGTGTGCTCTATCTTGCACTGATTGATCTACTCTTAATTCCCTTGTGAGGTATAGTACACAGCAGAGATAAAAAACAACAATCTTATCTATAACAATAGAACAGATATTAATAGGATAAATGTATCAACTTGTTATAAAGCTAAGAAATCAGTGTTACTCTTTAGTTTGGTATAACAAAATAGTTAAGAGGTTGGAGTAGGCCCACATTGAAAATTCACACTTTCAAACCCCTATAGGGCAATATTTGGGTAACATAAGCATCAAGCAAACAGAATAATGAGATGCCCACAAATATATATTCATATACCCAGAGAAAACCCAGGGGAGGGGAGAAGAGAAAAGAGCAGAAGAACCAAAAAAGAAAAAAAAAAGCTAACAGCAATCAGAGAGATTCAGGAATCCTTTAGCAACCTCTGTTAAACCCTAGGGCTTTTATCTAGCTCTATATCATCTTCCCATTTGTTCCCTTTCTTGGTAATCTTAGCCCTATGGGTTTTCTCAGCCAAAAATAAGACAAAAAAAAAAAAGAAAAAAAAAAGTCCCAAGCTGAGTTTAGGGGGTATTATGGTACAGTCCTTCGAGAGGAGTTTATTAAGAGGTAGAGACAGTACTTTTTAGCAATGTGCCAGCATATACTCAATATCCCCTGAGCTGGCTGAGAGTTGCAAAGTTCAAATATTTCACAAAAAGTCTTTACCAGTCACTCACCCCTCCAGCGAGATAGGTCCTGGAGCATCGCTTGCATCCATGGGATGTTGTAACAGTGAAGAGTATTTCGCGAGGCTGGTCTGGACTTTATCCTTGAGACTCACAGCTCCTACTCTCACCCCTGCTGCAGGAAATCTCCGGTAAATGCCGCTTCTCAAATATGTGTGCGGCCAGGGGCTTCTCCTCGTAGAATCAGTGTAGGGAAGCAAATCCCCTTTCAAGCGTTGCCAACCAGCGTGACCCCACGAGTGCACCGTCACTTCCCCACACGCAGCACCGGTGGGTGGGGAGGACAGACAGGCAGCGTCACTCCTTAGATGGGAGCTTGTCTTCCGCCAGGAAGAGGGCCCAGGTAGTTGGACCTGGTCATATGTAGGAGTTTGAGGTGAGTGGGGGACTTCTCCGGGGACTGTCGGTTGCTTGCTGCTGGATAGTTGTGATTGAGCGTCCCTCTTCTGCAGCAGGTAGTACCGGTGTTTGCGGCCTCTCTGTCACAGCACAGGCGACTGTGTGCTCCTTTCCAAGGTAGCGGTAAGAAGGATCCAGCCGTTACACAGGGCGGATCTCTGTTGGTGTACCCCTTTGAGCCCGCCGCACTGTCTAATCCCCACTCGCAGCACCGGTGGGTGGGGAGAACAGACAGGTAAAATCAGGGCTTCTGTTGAGGAGTTTCAGCTGAGCACCGCAAAGTGTATAAGTTAGGGTGGGAATGGGAGAACTGTCAAGATCAGTGGTGTTTATTACTGAGAGACTTGGCTGTCCACCCCTATCTCCATCACAGGAGAAATAGGGGGATTATCAAGGATAGTTCAATTACCCTTTTTGAGGAGCTTGCTCTCACAGCTTTCAGCAAGCTCCGGGTAAAAAAGAGAGAAAGGTCTTATCCAAGTATATGGCAACTCACGCTGTGGAAGGGTTTACCAGGGTCTGAAACAAAAAACTGGCCGCAGTGTCTTTTTCCCTTAGGGAGTAAGGGTTCCTGGCGCGAACAACCGCCTCTGGAAGCTGCAGGGGAGCAGACCTGCTTGGATCACAGACTCCTCCTCTTCCTTCCTCCTCCACCTAGAGCATGCAATTTTAAGCAACTTTCTAATTAACTCCTATTAGCACTTTTTCTTCGTTCTCTAGCTATCTTTATTTGAAAAAGAAGGCATCTAAGCTTTTTTTTTGCTTCAGTACTCTGGACAGCAATTTTTTATTGGTGGATGAATTTATCCACCAATCAGCAAGAACAACCCAGGTTGTTCACCAAAAATGGGCAGGCATCTAAACTTAGATTCTTGCATTTCAAATAAAGATAGCAAGAGAATGAAGAACATTTGATAATAGGAGTAAATTAGAAAGTTGCTTAAAATTTCATGCTCTATCTGAATCACGAAAGAATTTTTTTGGGTTCAGTGTACCTTTAATTCAATTCTTTTGGCAAGGAGGGAGACCAGTAATAAGTTTAGAAAAAAAATGCAATTGCCTAGGGACAAAGGAGGAATGAATCTTCCGAATTTTACGATATATAATAAAGCAGCCTTCGCTAAATATGTGATTGATTGGTTGAAAAAATGAAATTATTATACAGATATAGAAGTTGAGCAAGAAATTATCTCTCCCTTTACATTGTCAGCTTTAGCTCATATACAAAGTAAAAACCTACCTATTATTTGCAAACAAATGCCTGTCTTTAGGGAAACCATAAAAGCTTGTCAAGATCTCTGCTCCCTATGCAATTCAAATTTTAATATATCAGAGTACTACCCTATACAGGTAAATCCCCAATTCTTATTTGGATTTACAACAAAACCATTTAAAGAATGGGCTAGAAAGGGACTTGTACATTTCTAACAGCTAATTAACAAAGCAGATCATTCATATAAAACCTTTCAAGAACTTACAAAGGAATTTGGGATCCCAAATCATCTATTTGCATATTATCAAACTAGAAGTTGTATTATTATTAAGACTAGTTCAACAACATGGAAATAATTGGGACTCCGAATTTATGAGAAAAATTTTCTCCCAATTTAGCAAGAGAGTCTTTTCGATTTCTTTTTTATACAAACTTACAATGTATGCAAAAAGTGAGAAAATAATTAAGAAAAGTCATAATAAATGGGAGAATCTGCTCACAGTAACCCTCACAGATAATACGATAAGTAAGAGTATAATTAGAACAAAGAAAGCCTCTCTTTTTTCTTCTTTTGCGTGGATCCAAATTTAAAGAGAACACCAATTTTTTTTAACCTGATAATACTAATAGGTAGAAAAATGATACTTAAACTATGGGAATCTAAAAAGGCCCCTATGCTAAAAAAATCTGCAACTGGAACTCCGTGATCAGATTATAATAGAACAATTAGATACTTTATCGTTTCCAGACACTGGTTTAAAGAAATTTATACAGAAATGGGAACAATATATTTTGGAGCAAAAAATAGGATTTCAAAAACAAATTCTATATTCTTTCTTACACACTGAATTATTGATAAATTATAAACTTAGAGGGCAATGGACATTCTTTGATGAGTGACTTTGGTAGAGGTGAGGGGCGGAATTAGCTGTATAATGCATTACCTATACTTTTTATCTGTTTCTCTATTACAAAGAAAGAGAAAAAAATTATGTCAATAACATTTATATTAAAAGAAGATGAGATATTGTTTCTTTATGATCATTTCTGTAAACCTTGATGAGGTTATTTTTTTTATTTTTTTGGATGTTACGATTTGAGTGATCTACGTATCACTGTCTTTGTACAGAATTGATCTCACAATAATAATAAAAATATAATTTAAAAAAAAAAAAATTCTTATTTTTTCTGTAATTTTCTATTTTTTTATTTTTTCTAATATTAGATTTTTATTTTAATTTAATCTTATTTTTTTGTTTTTTTAATGTAATGTTAGGATTTTTTATTATTATTTTAATCTATTTCTTTATTTGGAATCACACATATATATATATACAATTTGACAGATTAATATTCTTGTGAGTTATCATACAGAATATGAACAAAGAAGATGTATGGTAATGGGTTACAGAGTTTCTTGAATTTAATTCGTAAGCCTCCTGGAAGCAATCTGTGCTGGGTCTGGGTGCTGTAATGAATTGATCCAGTCCAAGAACTGACAAGCAACGCCAGTTAAGTTTATGTAAGTTTACATTTTTATTTTTTTTCCCAGAACATCTAAACATTTTACAGTTAAATACCTACAATAAATAAAATAAAAAGGACATAAAAATAAGTCTAATTATCAATTTTTGATAATTGTAACCATTAGTTTAGACAAAGATACATGTGTCATACTGTTATAATTTCAATACTAATCTGGGGCATAAGTGGGTCAGGTTAGCCTTAATCCAATTTAGAGGTTTTATGGATTTTTTTATTTTATTGTTAAATTAGGATTTTTTTTTTATTTTAGTAAGTTTTAAGTTATTTTTTTAGGGAGATAGTCTTTTTATTTTATGTAATTGAGGTTAAACTTAGGGGCTATAAGGTTAGGGGGCTAAGTGATTAGATTAATACTTTGCGTTGTGGGGGAATGGCAGTTTAGGGGTTAATAGGTTAATTAGGTAGATTGCTGGAGGGTGTTGGCAGATTAGGAGTTAATAGTTGGGGTGGCGGTTTAGGGGTTAATAGTGTTAATAGGTAGACTGCGTTGTGGGGTTGGCGGTTTAGGGGTAATAGTGTTAATAGGTAGTTTGTGATGTGGGGGATGGCGGGTTAGGGGTTAATAGTGTAATTAGATACTTTGTGTTGTGGCTGGTGGATAAGCGGTTAATAACTTTAATACTGTGCAATTTTATTAGTGATTACGGTGGGGGGGATGGTGGTTGAGAGGTACATATTGCGCATGCGTTAGGTGTTTGTTAAGACTTCCAGGGAGTTACGGTGCTCATATACTCAGCACAAGGCTTGCTGTGCCTGTCTATGTGTGGCGAGGTGAATATGGAGTAAAATTTCTCAATTTTCGCCTCTTAAGTCCTTGCGCTGAAAAGGTGATACCGACTTGCGACGCTGGTTCTATGTTAGTTTATGGGAGTAAAAACAGCGGACGACGGGCAAAAACAAACTTTATGCTTACCAGATAAATTCTTTTCTTTCCTGGCAGGGAGAGTCCACAACTTCATTCATTACTGTTGGGAATATCAACACTTGGCCACCAGGAGGAGGTAAAGTCACCACAGCCAAAGGCTATAAATATGCCTACCACTTCCACTATCCCCCCCAGTCATTCAGCCGAGGGAACAAGGAAAAGTAGGAGAAACATTAGGGTATAGAGGTGCCAGAAGAAAAGGGAAGCCGCCTAAAAAAAAGACAAGGGCCAGGTTGTGGACTTTCCCTGCCAGGAAAGAAAGGAATTTATCTGGTAAGCATACATTTTGTTTTCTTTCCAAAGGCAGTGAAAGTGCACAACTTCATTCATTACTGTTGGAAACCAATAACCAAGCTCCAGAGGACACTGAATGAATAACAAATGAGGGACTAATCACTTCCATGCACTGAGCCACTGGAGGGTTTAGAGTGGCTTGAATGGATCAATAAGCCGACCAGCTTGGAACGTCTCAGATCCGCCAGAAATATCTTCATAGAGATTGAATATATTGTGGTCCCTAAAAAATCAACTCTGGTACTGGACACCAGAGAACTCTTTTCTAGATTTATATTCCATCCGTGTGTCTGAAGAAGAAACAGAAGATACTACGTCTGACATCTTGCTTAAGGAAAAGATGCCACCTGGACCAATATATCATCCAGGTAAGGGGCTACTGTGATACCCTGGTATCCGGCCACTGCTAGAAGCATTCCCAGGACCTTCGTAAATATTCTTGGAGCAGTAGCTACGCTAAATAGAAGGGCTATGAACTGGAAATGTAGGTCCAGAAATGCAAACCTCAGGAATTGAAAATTATTCTTGTGGATCAGAACATGAAGGTATGCATCCTTTAAATCGTTTGTAGACATGAACTGAATCAGGGGAAGGATGGACCTGATGGTCTCCATTTTGAAGGAGGGAAAAAGAGAAACTTGTTGAGACATTTCAAGTCCAGTATTGGACGATAAATCCCCTCTTTTTTGGGAACCACAAAGAGGTTTGAAATCCTAGCCCCCTTTCTGAGGCGGTCACCGGGACAATTACTCCCAGGGAGGAGAGATCCTGAACACAATCTAAGAAAGCTTCCCTCTTTTCTGGTTTTGAAGATAGTCTTGAAAGGAGAAAACTGCCCCTTGGAGGACAATATTTGAACCCTATTTTGTATCCCTGAGATACAATGTCTAATACCCAAGGATCCTGAGCCCAAGCTCCTGAGGACGACATTCTGCCCCCTACTCGATCCAATCCCAGATCGGGGGCCACCCCTTCATGCAGATTTGTTATCTGTGGGCTTCTTGGTCTGCTTAGACTTGTTCCAAGTCTGGTTGGGTTTCAAAGAACTCTTGGACTGTTCAGGCTGGAGGATGAAGGAGTCCTCTGGGTCTTGTCTGACTGAAAGTAATGAAAATAAGATGACCGACATCCCTTGGGTCTAGTCTACTTATATTGAGGAAGGAAAGAACCCTTTCCCCCGTAACAGTGGAAATGATGGAGTCTAGACATGGTCCAAATAAAAGAGAGAAGTCTAGACTTTGAGACCGTATCAGCGGACCAGTATTTCAGCCAATAAGGGGCTGCCCCTGCAACCGTGGCTACAGCTGCTGCCGGTTGGAAAATGAAACCCATATGTTGGAACATTCTTCTCAAGAAGCTTTCCAATTTCTTATCCATAGCATTCCTGAAAGAGGAGCTATCCTCTATAGGAATAGTAGTGGGTTTCGTGAGCTTCGAAATGGCACCATCCACTTTAGGAATGGAGTTCCACATTTCCAGGTGAGAATCAGTAACTGTAAATAATGTTTTAATAGTTGTGGAAGGAGGGAAAGGAGTTTCAATCCTTTCCCATTCATTATCAATAATGTTCGCCATACGGACAGGTACTGGGAAAGTCTCCAGGAACCTCCAGAGTAGAAAGAACCTCCTTTAAAAGAAAATGGAGATGTTCAATTTTAAATCTAAAGCTAGGTTCCTCTGAGACCTCTGACTCTGAAATTTCACCTTTAGACGCAACCAAGGTTAATTCATCCTCAGAAAGTTGATGCAGACTAGCTAATTCTGATTAAAGATAAGTAGTCTCCCAAAATCAGTACAACTATGTTTGACCTTTCTATTACGCTTCCCAGAGATAGGCAATGCATTTAGGGCCGTAGAAACAACAGATTGCAACTGAGAACTAAAATCTGCTGAAAAAAAAATACCTCCAGCTGGAGGGATAAGCGTGTATTGGGGGAACGGATTGTTGAGAAGGGTTAAATCGGGGTTGCGGAGTTAATGTGGGTATCTCCTGGATAACAGAGTCCTGAGAGGTGGAAGGTTCAGAGGGGATAAAGTTATCAGAGTATGGGTTAACTGTTCTAGCCTTCCTAGCTTTTAAAACACCACCTAGACAACTAGAACAAAATTGAGCCTCTTAGCAATATAAACAAGCATTGGAAATTGTTATCGTAGGGACAGAACCCTCTGAAGGGTTAACATCAGAGTCATCCATAGCGTGATAACGATCCCCACAAAAAAAGGTCAAAAGCGCTGCAGCGCAAAGAGGCACCTCTACCCACACCTAGGCAAGGGTACTCACCGCCTCCCAGTAACCCAGAGCTGAGGAATAGTCAGTAGTCTCTTCGTAAGGATGAAAAAGCAGCCTGAGACAACCGGAACTGCTAGCGAGGAGGAAATGTGGCTGGGTCACGTGATCGCGTAATCTAAGACCGCCTCCACAGCAAACTGAACGTGTGCGAAGCTGAGAAGCTGCGTAGCGCAAATAAAACAAAAATAAAGGCCATCCTGCATCAAATATGTCTGACAGACACCCTCATGAGCCATAAACCCCTTCACTAGTGCTCCGATCTACGGAGCTAAACAGTTGTCTCCTACTGCCCTAGTCACATAACCTTAACTATCTGTTCTCCTGCCAGGGTGAACAGTGTAAAACAGTGTAACTTGTTAAAACTGGTTACCCAGGAGTCGTTAGGTTGAGCTTTCAAATCAATGCAGATAACTTCCCTGTTAAATCTGAATCTAACGTTCACCACCACACTCACTGAGCGACTTACGTGGTTACGGTAAAAACCCCAGTCCTCTATTGAAAAGAAAATACCCATTAAAGGACAATCTTCTTCTAACACTTTCTCTGCCATCCTCCTTTAGTGACGAAAGGCAAAGAATGACTGGGCGGATAGGGGAAATGGGAGGGATATTTATAGCCTTTGGCTGTGGTGTCTTTGCCTCCTCCTGGTGGCCAGGTGTTGATATTCCCAACAGTAATGAATGAAGTCGTGGACTCTACCTGCCTTTGGAAAGAAATAAAATGTATGCTTACCTAATACATTTATTTATTTATTGACACGGTGAGTCCACGGATCATCTAATAACTAGTGGAAAAATCACTCCTGCCCAGCAGGAGGCAGCAAAGAGCACCACAGCAAAGCTGTTAAATATCAACTCCCTTCCCTCCAACCCCAGTCATTCGACCGAAGCAAAGGAGAGAAAGGAAGCAACAAGGTGCAGAGGGGTCTGAAGTTTATAACAAAAAACCCTGTCCTTAAAAAAACAGGGCGGGCCGTGGACTCACCGTGTCAACAAAGAAAGAAATTTATCAGGTAAGCATAAATTTTCAGTGGAGAGACCTAAAACAGGAGACAAGAAGGCGCTAAAATAGGGTAATATCGTCGGTACAGTTCAGTGTACTGGGGTGAAGAGAGTGATACTCACAAGCGAGGCGGCACTTTGGCGTGCCTAAAATCGCAAGCCGGGACCTCACAGTCGCCCGGTAGACCAACAAGGCAGCAGCAGTTCCCAGCCGAGCATGTGATTAGTGCAACCAATCAAGATCCGATCTGCGTCCACACCTTCCTCTCTATACTCCAATCGTCAGGATGATTGCGAGAGGGTGGGTGATAGCGATGATCGATAAACCAAATTACGATCGCTCAAAAATTGGATAAACAGTTTGTGGAAAGAGGGGAGACCAGCTCCAGCAGGATACAGATATAACAAATTTATTAAAATGTTTAAAACCAGCAATGCGTTTCTCGGCTACACAGAGCCGTTTCATCAGGCTGTAATACATACTCAAACAAACCTGCTGCTTATGTACCTCCTCAAACCAATCAAATCACATTTTTCGTTTACACACCCTTCATGGGGCGGCTACACATCATTACCTTAACCAATAGTAATATATACACCTTTGTTTAAAAATACAATCAACTTAAAAAACAGAATTTATGCTTACCTGATAAATTACTTTCTCTTACGGTGTATCCAGTCCACGGATTCATCCTTACTTGTGGGATACTCTCAATCCCTACAGGAAGTGGCAAAGAGAGCACACAGCAGAGCTGTCCATATAGCTCCCCTCAGACTCCGCCACACCAGTCATTTGACCGACGGTTAGGAGAAAAAGGAGAAACCATAGGGTGCAATGGTGACTGTTGTTTTTCAAAAATAAATTTGAACCTGACTTAATTGCCAGGGCGGGCCGTGGACTGGATACACTGTAAGAGAAAGTAATTTATCAGGTAAGCATAAATTCTGTTTTCTCTTACATGGTGTATCCAGTCCACGGATTCATCCTTACTTGTGGGATACCAATACCAAAGCTTTAGGACACGGATGAAGGGAGGGAACAAGCCAGGTAACCTAAACAGAAGGCACCACTGCTTGCAAAACCTCTCTCCCAAAAATAGCCTTCGAAGAAGCAAAAGTATCGAATTTGTAAAATTTGGCAAATGTATGCGGTGAAGACCAAGTCGCTGCCTTACAAATCTGTTCAACAGAAGCCTCATTCTTGAAAGCCCATGTGGAAGCCACAGCTCTGGTGGAATGAGCTGTAATTCGTTCAGGAGGCTGCTGTCCAGCAGTCTCATAAGCCAATCGGATGATGCTTTTCAGCCAGAAGGAGAGAGAGGTAGCAGTCGCTTTCTGACATCTCCTCTTACCAGAATAGACAACAAACAAGGATGATGTTTGTCTGAAATCTTTAGTTGCAGTTAAATAGAATTTTAAAGCACGAACCACATCCAGATTGTGTAACAGTCGTTCCTTCTTAGAAACTGGATTAGGGCACAGAGAAGGAACAATGATTTCCTGGTTAATATTCTTATTACAAACCACTTTTGGAAGGAAACCAGGTTTGGTACGCAAAACAACCTTATCTGCATGGAACACCAGATAGGGTGAATTACACTGCAAAGCAGACAATTCAGAAACTCTTCGAGCAGAAGAAATAGCTACCAAAAACAAAACTTTCCAAGATAATAACTTAATATCTATGGAATGTAAAGGTTCAAACGGAACCCCTTGAAGAACTAAATTTAGACTCCATGGAGGAGCCACAGGTTTGTAGACAGGCTTGATTCTAACTAGGGCCTGTGCAAACGCCTGAACGTCTGGTACAGCTGCCAGACGCTTGTGTAACAGGATAGACAGAGCAGATATCTGTCCCTTTAAGGAACTAGCTGACAAACCTTTCTCCAATCCTTCTTGGAGAAAAGACAATATCCTTGGAATCCTAATCTTACTCCACGAGTAACCCTTGGATTCACACCAACAAAGATATTTCCGCCATATCTTATGGTAAATTTTCCTGGTGACAGGCTTTCTGGCCTGGATCAGAGTATCTATAACTGATTCATAAAACCCACGCTTAGCTAGAATTAAGCGTTCAATCTCCAAGCAGTCAGTTGCAGAGAAACAAGATTTGGATGCTTGAATGGACCTTGTATAAGAAGATCCTGCCTCGACGGCAGTTTCCATGGTGGAACCGATGACATGTCCACTAGGTCTGCATACCAAGTCCTGCGTGGCCACGCAGGCGCTATCAGAATTACCGAAGCCTTCTCCTGTTTGATTCTGGCTACTAGCCGAGGGAGAATAGGAAACGGTGGAAAGACATAAGCTAGACTGAATGACCAAGGCGCTACTAAAGCATCTATCAATGCCGCCTTGGGATCCCTGGACCTGGATCAGTAAAGGGGAAGTTTGGTGTTCTGACGGGACGCCATCAGATCCAATTCTGGAATGCCCCATAGCTGGGTCAGCTGAGCAAAAACCTCCGGGTGGAATTCCCACTCCCCCGGATGGAAAGTCTGACGACTCAGAAAATCCGCCTCCCAGTTGTCTACTCCTGGGATGTGAATTGCAGATAGATGGCAGGAGTGATCCTCCGCCCATTTGATGATCTTGGTTACTTCCTTCATCGCTAGGGAACTCTTTGTTCCTCCCTGATGATTGATGTACGCTACAGTCATGATGTTGTCCGACTGAAATCTGATGAATTTGGCCTCCGCTAGTTGAGGCCATGCCTGGAGTGTATTGAATATCGCTCTCAGTTCCAAAATGTTTATCGGGAGAAGAGATTCTTCCCGAGACCATAGACCCTGAGCTTTCAGGGAGTACCAGACCGCACCCCAGCCTAACAGACTGGCATCGGTCGTGACAATGATCCACTCCGGTCTGCGGAAGCTCATTCCCTGAGACAGGTGATCCTGAGACAACCACCAGAGAAGAGAGTCTCTGGTTTTCTGGTCCATTTGTATTTGAGGAGACAAATCTGCATAATCCCCATTCCACTGTTTGAGCATGCAGAGTTGCAGTGGTCTTAGATGAATTCGGGCAAAAGGGACAACATCCATTGCCGCAACCATTAATCCTATTACCTCCATGCACTGAGCCACAGAAGGCAGAGGAATGGAATGAAGAACTCGGCAAGTAGTTAAAAGATTTGACTTCCTGACCTCTGTCAGAAATATTTTCATTTCTAACGAGTCTATTAGTGTTCCCAGGAAGGGAACCCTTGTGAGTGGGGACAGAGAACTTTTTTCGAAGTTCACCTTCCACCCGTGAGACCTTAGAAAGGCCAGAACAATGTCTGTATGAGCCTTGGCTCTGTGAAAAGACGACGCCTGTATTAAGATGTCGTCTAGGTAAGGTGCTACTGCAATGCCCCGCGGTCTTAGTACCGCTAGAAGGGACCCTAGCACCTTTGTGAAAATTTTGGGAGCGGTGGCCAACCCGAAAGGAAGGGCCACGAACTGGTAATGCGTGTCCAGAAAGGCGAACCTTAGGAACTGATGATGATCTTTGTGGATAGGAATATGTAGGTACGCATCCTTTAGATCCACGGTAGTCATATATTGACCTTCCTGGATCATCGGCAAGATTGTCCGAATGGTTTCCATTTTGAAAGATGGAACTCTGAGAAATTTGTTTCGAATTTTTAGATCCAGGATTGGCCTGAAAGTTCCTTCCTTTTTGGGAACTACAAACAGGTTTGAGTAAAATCCCAGTCCTTGTTCTGCAATTGGAACTGGGTGTATCACTCCCATCTTTAGAAGATCTTCTACACAGCGTAAGAACGCCTGTTTCTTTGTCTGGTCTGAAGACAAACGAGAAATGTGGAACCTTCCCCTTGGGGGAGAGACCTTGAATTCTAGAAGATACCCCTGAGCAACAATTTCTAATGCCCAGGGATCTGGAACATCTCTTGCCCAAGCCTGAGCAAAGAGAGAAAGTCTGCCCCCTACTAGATCCGGTCCTGGATCAGGGGCTACCCCTTCATGCTGTCTTGGTAGCAGGCGCAGGCTTCTTGGCCTGTTTACCCTTATTCCAGCCCTGCAAGGGTTTCCAGGTTGCTTTGGGCTGTGAAGCGTTACCCACTCCCTAGTCACAATATCCGCCACCCTCTTCGGGATCGGAAACGCATCAGTGTATACAGGGACCTCTAAAAACCTGTCCATTTTACACAATTTTTCTGGGACCACCATGGGGTCACAATCATCCAGCGTAGCTAAAACCTCCTTAAGCAGGACGCGGAGGTGTTCCAGCTTAAATATAAACGCTAAGGAATCTGACTCTGCCCGCTGAGAAATTTTTCCTGTGTCAGAAATTCCTCCCTCGGACAGACCATCCCTCACTGCCACTTCAGAGTGTTGTGAGGGTACAACAGATATATCATCCAAAGCTTCTGATTGCTCATCCTCTGTTCTTAAAACTAAGCTATCGCGCTTCTTTGGAAAAACTGGCAGTTTGGATAGAAATGCCGCAAGGGAATTATCCATGACTGCTGCTAATTGCTGTAAAGTAATAGGGCCCAATGTGCTAGAGGTACTAGGCAACGCTTGCGCGGGTGTAACTGGTGTCGACACATGGGGAGAGGAAGGAGGACTATCCTCATTACCTTCCGTCAAAGAATCATCTTGGGCTACATTTTTAAGTGTCACTGCATGGTCATTAAAATGTTTAGATACCTTAGCACACTTTAAACACAAATGCAATGGGGGTACCGCCATGGCTTTTAAACACATAGAACAAGGTCTATCTGTAGGCTCAGACATGTTAGACAGACTTAGACAGCACTCAAATACAGAAAAATACACTTTTTGAAAAAAACGGTACTGTGCCTTTAAATAATAAAAAGCGCACACTTTTTTACCAAATCTTCAAAAAACATCCAATCTTTATGAAATTTTCACCATATGATCCTAATGCTTTGAAATGATTGCACACTAAGTTTCAAGACAATTAACCCCTTATTGCCCAAACCGGAGCAAATTGAAGCAGGCCACCGGTTTAACACACTACAGCACCATGCCACAGTCTCTGCTGTGGCCCTACCTTCCTTGGGGATTAGTTTTGGACGAAAATAAGCCTCCCTGGAGTCCTCCTGCAATCTCTGGACTCTACACGTGAAGCTGCATGAAGCTGTCTTGCAAAATAACTGCGCAACTGAGGCGTGAAAATTAGGCCCCCTCCCTCTTCACTCCGGAGTTGTGGGGCCTTCCTAAGCCAAATTGTCTAAAAAGTGTCTAAAAATATGCCAGGCGTATAAAACCCCTAAAAAGTGTTCCAAACGTAATAAACACTTGTACAAATATCAGATTATAGTAATAAAATAAATGATTTTCCCCATAACAGTGTCCACCAGTGATTTAAGCCCTTTAACTAAGCCATCCTTCTATACTGAGTCTCAGAATATGGCTTACCTTCCCACATGGGGATTTCTGTCAGTCTTCTAGCATTACCAAGTCTTGTTAGAAAAAAAGTGACTGAGCATACCTTAAGCAGTTAAGCCTGCAAACTGTTCCCCCCATCTGAAGTTCTCCGGTACTCAACAGTCCTGTGTGGGAACAGCAATGGATTTTAGTTACAACATGCTAAAATCTTTTTCCTTTCAGCAGAAATCTTCATCACTTTCTGCCTCAGAGTAAATAGTACAAACCGGCACTATTTTAAAATAACAAACTCTTGATTGAAGAAATAAAAACTACAAATCTAACACCACATTCACTTTACCCTCCCGTGGAGATGCTACTTGTTAGAGCGGCAAAGAGAATGACTGGGGGGGCGGAGCCTGAGGGGAGCTATATGGACAGCTCTGCTGTGTGCTCTATTTGCCACTTCCTGTAGGGATTGAGAATATCCCACAAGTAAGGATGAATCCGTGGACTGGATACACCATGTAAAAGAAAACAAATATTTACCTTTGCACTCAGCATGCATCACATTTGACTTATTAAATACTTGTCCCTATGTTTGCATATTTTATTCATATAATAGAATAAAATATGCACTAGACAGGAATCGAAAATCTTTGATTTCCTAACCAGATAAGGCGCCACTGCAATGCCCCGTGATCGGAGAACCGCCAACAGGGATCCCAGAACCTTTAAGAAAATTCTGGGAGCTGTGGCAAAGCCGAATGGAAAAGCCACAAACTGGAAGTTTTGTCTAGAGATGCAAACCTCAGAAACTTGTGATGGTCCCTGTGTATGGGAACATGCAGGTACGCGTCCTTTAAATCTACCGTTGTCATAAATTGACCCTCTTGAAACAAGGGAAGAATGGAACGAATAGTTTCCATCTTGAAGGACGGTACTCGGAGGAATTTGTTTAGACTTTTGAGATCTAAAATTGGTCTGAACGTTCCCTCTGACCCTGATCTTGCATTGGAAAAGGAACTATCACTCCCAGGTTGGAAAGATCTTGAGCACAGTGTAAGAATGCCTCTCTTTTTATCTGGTCTACAGATAACCTTGAGAGAAGAAATCTGCCCCTGGGAGGGACAGTTTTGAACTCTAGCTTGTATCCCTAGGACACGATGCCCACTGCCCAGGGATCTGGAACATCCCGAACTCAGGCCTGAGCGATTAAGGATAGTCTGGCCCCCACAAGATCCGGTCCCAGAACAGGGGCAGAGCCTTCATGCTGACTTTGAGTCATTGGCGGGCTTCTTAGATTGCTTTCCCTTGTTCCACGACTGGTTGGACCTCCAGGAAGGCTTGGACTGTTCTTGTTTTGTAGAGGGAGAGGAAGGCTTGCCTTTGAAGTTTTAAAAGGAACGAAAATTTCTCTGACGTCCCTTCTGCTTATTTCCTCCGTAATGTCGGAAATTATCTCAGCCAGACCCGGCCCAAACAAGGTCTTTCCTCTTGTAAGGGATCGCCAAAAGCTTAGACTTGGATGACACATCCACAGACCAGAATTTTAACCATAAGGCTCTGCGAAAAATAGAAATTTTTGCTCCTAGTTTAAAAACCTGTAGGGAGGCATCCGTAATAAAAGAATAGGCTAACTTAAGGTCCTTAATCCTATCCTGGATCTCTTTGAGGGGAGTGTCTGTCCGAATAGAATCATACAACGCATCAAACCAGTTTGCTGCCACACTAGTGACGGTAGCAATACACACCGCAGGTTGCCATTGTAAACCCTGGTGTACATACATTTTCTTGAGCAATCCCTTTAATTTCTTGTCCATAGGATCCTTAAAGGCACAACTATCTTCTATGGGAATAGTCATCCTCTTAGCTAGAATGGAAATTGCTCCTTCCACCTTGGGTACCGTCTGCCAAGACTCCTTGATAGAGTCTGCTATAGGAAACATCTTCTTAAATATAGGGGATGGAGAAAAAGGGATACACGGTCTCTCCCATTCCCTAGCAATAATCTCTGTAGCTCGATCTGGTACAGGAAAAACCTCCACCATGGTTTAGTTTACTAGACTTCTTAGGATTGACTACGACAGTAGTGTTGGAGTCGTCCAGGGTAGCTAAAACCTCCTTAAGTAACAAACGGAGGTATTCGAGCTTAAACCTGAAAGAAACAACTTCAGTATCAGCCAAAGGAATTACACTGTCTGAGTCTGAGATTTCACCCTCAGATGCTACCGAAGTATCCTCCTCCTCAGATTTCTGGGAAGGGAAATTCGGAATAGCCACTACTGTGTCACCAACCTTATTCACTGATTGTTTACATTTCCCCTTGCGCTTTCCCTGCAGCATGGGGAAAGCAGACAACGCATCAGATACCGCTGAGGACATTAGGGAAGCGATGTCTTGCAAGGTAACTCCAAGTGGAGTAATAGAGGAAGCGCAGGGCACCAGCTGTATGGACGCTACATTTTGGGACGCTTGAGGAGAAAGCTGCGGCATATCTTGAACATTGCCAGAAGACTCCTGCACAGCATCCGCCTTAGACAATGTTGGCTCAGGAAAAAGTCTATCCCTGAAATGTAAAGTTCTCTCAATACATGAGGAACAGAAAGGGATTGGTGGTTCCACATTAGCATTAAAACATAAAGTACATGTAACATCTTGCAGGGCCTCTTGGTCCATCTTTATTCACTAATAAACAGGATAAATAAACAAACTAATTTTATTTAGAAAATACCCCACAAAAAAAGTTACTGTTCCTTTAATTTTTAAAACGAAACTGCTTTATTTTTCTGCAGTAAAAATATAAAGTAGCACAAAAATCACTCCCGACAACCTCTACACCTCAGCTTAGCTTTGCTGAGGTGCTTACCTGCTTGACTGAAAACTGAGCGATTATCCTGCTAGAAAATCCGGACTCAACTGCTATTCTTTCTAAAGTGAAGACCGGTAACCGTTATTCAGCTAATGACTGTGACGCAGCTAGCTCCGCTCCGTAACACAGGAAATGAAGGGGGAAAAAGGCGAGCAACAGAAAATGCCGCCTCAGCTAACCCCGCCCATCGTTGGCATTATAATGTTAACCTCCCGATCAGCTAAAAGTATTACCCAAGCCACAGGGAGTAAAGTAATAATCAAAACACCACCTCTGAGCCATCTCTCCTCGTCCCCAGTGCCTGCCATTGCTCCCAATAAAATGATCTCCCAAACATAGGTGAATGTCTCTTGTCCCACAATTAAAATGTAAAGTGCCATCCTTTTATTTTCTGCATATGTGTCCCAAAAAAAACAAAATTTATGCTTACCTGATAAATTTATTTCTCTTGTGGTGTATCCAGTCCACGGATTCATCCATTACTTGTGGGATATTCTCCTTCCCAACAGGAAGCTGCAAGAGGATCACCCACAGCAGATCTGTCTATATAGCTCCTCCCCTAACTGCCACCTCCAGTCATTTGACCGTAGACAAGCAAGAGAAAGGAGAAACTATAGGGTGCAGGGGTGACTGTAGTTTAAAAATAAAAAAACACCTGCCTTAAAATGACAGGGTGGGCCGTGGACTGGATACACCACAAGAGAAATAAATTTATCAGGTAAGCATAACTTTTGTTTTCTCTTGTAAGGTGTATCCAGTCCATTTCTTGTGGGATACCAATACCAAAGCTATAGGACACGGATGAAGGGAGGGAAAAGGCAGGCGCTTAAACGGAAGGCACCACTGCCTGTAAGACCTTTCTCCCAAAAATAGCCACCGAAGAAGCAAAAGTATCAAATTTGTAGAATTTAGAAAAAGTATGAAGCGAAGACCAAGTCGCCGCCTTACAAATCTGTTCAACAGAAGCCTCATTTTTAAAAGCCCATGTGGAAGCCACTGCTCTACTGGAATGAGCTGTAATTCTTTCAGGAGGCTGCTGGCCAGCCGTCTCATAAGCTAAGCGGATTAAACTTCTTAACCAAAAAGAAAGAGAAGTTGCTGAAGCCTTTTGGCCTTTCCTCTGTCCAGAGTAGACAACAAACAATGCAGATGTTTGACGAAAATCTTTAGTAGCTTGTAAATAAAACTTTAAAGCACAAACCACGTCAAGATTGTGTAAGACGTTCTTTCTTTGAAGAAGGATTGGGACACAGTGACGGAACAACAATCTCCTGATTGATATTCTTATTAGATACCTCCTTAGGAAGAAACCCAGGTTTGGTACGCAAAACTACCTTATCTGCATGGAAGATCAGATAAGGGGAATCACACTGCAAGGCAAATAACACTGAAACTCTTTGAGCCGAAGAGATAGCTACCAGAAACAGAACTTTCCAAGATAAAAGCTTGATATCTATGGAATGCAGAGGTTCAAACGGAACCCCTTGAAGAACTTTAAGAACTAAATTTAAACTCCATGGCGGAGCAACAGGTTTAAACACAGGCTTGATTCTAACTAAAGCCTGACAAAATGCCTGAACGTCTGGAACATCCGCCAGACGCTTGTGCAAAAGAATAGACAGAGCAGAAATCTGTCCCTTTAAGGAACTAGCTTAAAATCCCTTCTCCAATCCTTCTTGGAGAAAAGATAATATCCTGGGAATCCTGACTTTACTCCATGAGTAACCCTTGGATTCACACCAATGAAGATATTTACACCATATCTTATGATAGATTTTCCTGGTGACAGGCTTTCGAGCCTGAATTAAGGTATCAATGACCGACTCGGAGAAACCACGTTTTGATAAAATCAAGCGATCAATCTCCAAGCAGTCAGACGCAGAGAAATTAGATTTGGATGGTTGAAAGGACCCTGAAGTAGAAGGTCCTGCCTCAGCGGTAGAGTCCATGGTGGAAGGGATGACATGTCCACCAGATCTGCATACCAAGACCTGCGTGGCCACGCAGGTGCTATCAAAATCACTGAAGCTCTCTCCTGCTTGATCTTGGCAATCAGACAAGGGAGCAGAGGAAACGGTGGAAACACATAAGCCAGGTTGAAAGACCAAGGCACTGCTAGAGCATCTATCAGCGCTGCCTTGGGATCCCTGGACCTGGATCCGTAACAAGGAAGCTTGGCGTTCTGACGAGACGCCATGAGATCCAGTTCTGGTTTGCCCCAAAGTTGAATCATCTGTGCAAACACCTCCGGATGGAGTTCCCACTCCCCCGGATGAAAAGTGTGCCTCCCAGTTCTCTACTCCTGGGATATGGATAGCTGATAGATGGCAAGAGTGAACCTCTGCCCATAGAATTATTTTTTAAACCTCCAACATTGCTAGGGAACTCCTTGTTCCCCCTTGATGGTTGATGTAGGCTACAGTCGTGATATTGTCCGACTGAAATATGATGAACCTGACCGCAGCTAGCTGAGGCCAAGCCTGAAGAGCATTGAATATCGCTCTTAGTTCCAGAATGTTTATCGGAAGGAGTGTCTCCTCCTGAGTCCACAAGCCCTGAGCTTTCAGGGACTTCCAGACTGCACCCCAGCCCAGAAGGCTGGCATCTGTTGTTACTATTGTCCAATCTGGCCTGTGGAAGGTCATACCCTTGGACAGATGGACCCGAGATAGCCACCAGAGAAGAGAATCCCTGGTCTCTTGATCCAGATTTAGTAGAGGGGACAAATCTGTGTAATCCCCATTCCACTGACTGAGCATGCAGAGTTGCAGCGGTCTGAGATGTAGGCGGGCAAACGGCACTATGTCCATTGCCGCTACCATTAAGCCGATTACTTCCCTACACTGAGCCACTGAAGGGCGAGAAGTAGAATAAAGAACACGGCAGGAATTTAGAAGTTTTGACCCTGGCCTCTGTCAGGTAAATCTTCATTTATACAGAATCTATCAGAGTTCCTAGGAAGGAAACTCTTGTGAGAGGGGATAGAGAACTCTTTTCTTCGTTCACTTTCCACCCATGCGACCTCAGGAATGCCAGAACAATGTCTGTATGGGACCTGGCGACTTGAAAATTCGACACCTGTATTAGAATGTCGTCTAGGTAAGGGGCTACTGCTATACCCCGCGGCCTTAGGACCGCTAGGAGTGACCCCAGAACCTTCGTAAAGAATCTTGGTGCCATAGCTAACCCAAAGGGAAGAGCCACAAACTGGTAATGCCTGTCTAGGAAGGCGAACCTGAGAAACCGATGATGAGCTCTGTGTATCGGAATGTGCAGATAAGCATCCTTTAAGTCCACGGTAGTCATATATTGACCCTCCTGGATCATAGGTAGGATGGTTCGAATAGTCTTGGATGGGAGGATGGGACCCTGAGAAATTTGTTTAGGATCTTGAGATCTAAGATTGGTCTGAAGGTTCCCTCTTTCTTGGGAACCACAAACAGATTTGAATAGAAGCCTTGCCCCTGTTCCTCCTTTGGAACTGGGTGGATTACTCCCATAACTAGGAGGTCTTGAACACAATGTAAGAATGCATCTCTCTTTATCTGGTTTGCAGATAATTGTGAAAGGTGAAATCTCCCTTTTGGGGAAGAAGCTTTGAAGTCCAGAAGATATCCCTGGGACACGATTTCCAACGCCCAGGGATCCTGGACATCTCTTGCCCAAGCCTGGGTGAAGAGAGAAAGTCTGCCCCCTACTAGATCCGTTACCGGATCGGGGGCTGATCTTTCATGCTGTCTTAGAGGCAGCAGCAGGTTTTTTGGCCTGCTTTCCTTTGTTCCAAGCCTGGTTAGGTCTCCAGACCGGCTTGGACTGGGCAAAATTTCCCTCTTGTTTTGTGTTAGAGGAAATTAAAGCTGCGCCACTCTTGAAGTTTTGAAAGGCACGAAAATTAGGCTGTTTGGTCCTTAATTTGTTGGACCTATCCTGAGGAAGGGCGTGACCTTTTCCTCCAGTAATATCAGAAATGATCTCCTTCAGTCCAGGCCCGAATAGGGTCTGCCCCTTGAAGGGAATGTTGAGAAGCTTAGACTTTGAAGTAACGTCAGCTGACCAGGATTTAAGCCATAGCGCCCTACGCGCCTGAATAGCAAAACCTGAGTTCTTAGCCGTTAGTTTGGTTAAATGAACAACGGCGTCAGAAACAAATGAATTGGCTAGCTTAAGAGCTTTAAGCTTGTCAAGGCTATCATCCAATGGGGTTTCTACCTGTAGAGCCTCTTCTAGAGACTCAAACCAGAAGGCCGCCGCAGCAGTGACAGGGGCAATGCATGCAAGGGGCTGGAGAATAAAACCTTGTTGAATAAACATTTTCTTAAGGTAACCCTCTAATTTTTTGTCCATTGGATCTAGAAAAGCACAACTGTCCTCGACAGGGATAGTCGTACGCTTCGCTAGAGTAGAGACTGCTCCCTCCACCTTAGGGACCGTTTGCCACAAGTCCCATGTAGCAGCATCTATGGGAAACATCTTTTTAAAAACAGGAGGGGGAGAGAACGGTACACCTGGTCTATCCCATTCCTTAGTAATAATTTCTGAAAACCTCTTAGGGATTGGAAAAACATCAGTGTAAACAGGCACTGCGTAGTATTTATCCAATTTACACAATTTCTCTGGGACTACAATGGCGTCACAGTCATCCAGAGTTGCTAAAACCTCCCTGAGCAACATGCGGAGGTGTTCAAGCTTAAATTTAAATGTAGACATATCAGAATCAGGTTGAAGTGTCTTCCCTGAGTCAGAAAAATCACCCACAGATAGAAGCTCTCCTTCTTCGGCTTCTGCACATTGTGAGGGTATATCGGACATAGCTACTAAAGCATCAGAGAGCTCTGTATTTGTTCTAGCCCCAGAGCTGTCTCGCTTTCCTTGTAACACTGGCAGTTTGGACAATACTTCTGTAAAAGTATGATTCATAACTGCCGCCATGTCTTGTAAAGTATACGCAATGGGCGCGCTAGATGTACTTGGCGCCCCTTGAGCGGGAGTTATAGGCTCTGACACGTGGGGAGAGTTAGTCGGCATAACTTCCCCCTTGTCAATTTTCTTTGGTGATAAATCTTTTAAAGCCAGAATATGGTCTTTATAACTTATAGTAAGATCAGTGCATTTGGTACACATTCTAATAGGGGGTTCCACAATGGCTTCTAAACACAATGAACAAGGAGTTTCCTCTATGTCAGACATGTTTAACAGACTAGTAATGAGACCAGCAAGCTTTGAAAACACTTTAATTAATGTGAAAAAGCAGAATATAAAAAACGGTACTGTGCCTTTAAGGGAAAAAACAAACACAAAAACTGCAAAACAGTGAAAAAAGCAGTTAACTCTATGAAATTTTTACAGTGTATATAATAGACTAAAATAGCATTGCACCCACTTGCAAATGGATGATTAACCCCACAGGTTCAAAAACGAAGCAAAAAAAAACGGTAAAAACTGTTAAAACAGTCACAAGCAAACTGCCACAGCTCTACTATGGCTCCTACCTTCCCATAAAACGACTTTTGTAGGCACAAAAACCCTTTACAGAGGCCCAATATGTCAGGGGACTCCTTCAGGGAAGCTGGATGTCTCAGAATGTAAAAACAACTGCGCAATTAGAGCGCGAAAATAGGCCCCTCCCACCATGCACTCAAAGTCAGAGGGCCTTAAAAAACTATTCCTAGGAGTAAAATAACAGCCATGTGGAAAACTAGGCCCCAAACAAAGATTTATCACCTCAGTAAAAAATGTTCTTTATATATATGCAAACGTTTTACATACTAAGCCATAATAGAAAGTAATATGAAAATTACCCTTTACTGCAAGCATGATGCCAGTCGTTTATTAAATCACTGCAATCAGGCTTACCTTAACTATATCAGGCACTGTCAGCATTTTCTAGTTCTTATCATCCTCTAGAAAATAATATACTGAACATACCTCAGTGCAGTTAATTCTGCAGGCCGTTCTCCCAACTGAAGTTTCCTCATACTCTTCAGTTATGTGTGTGAACAGCAGTAGACCTTAGTTACAACCTGCTAAGATCATCAAAAACCTCAGGCAAATTCTTCTTCTAATTTCTGCCTGAGGTAAAAAAAAACAGTACAACGCCGGCACCGTTTAAAAATAACAAACTTTTGATTGAAGATAAACTACACTAATTCACCACATCTCTCTAGCTACTTCCCTTGTCGAGAGCTGCAAGAGAATGACTGGAGGTGGCAGTTATGGGAGGAGCTATATAGACGGGCTCTGCTGTGGGTGATTCTCTTGCAGCTTCCTGTTGGGAAGGAGAATATCCCACAAGTAATGGATGAATCCGTGGACTGGAGAGAAAATAAAGTTAGCACTTACCTTTAGACTTCTGCCAGGCAGAGCGGCAGCTCACTAGGTTTGAGAAGGCCAGTTCCCTCACATGGACCTGTGGATAAAAACAATGACTGAGTAATCTTTCAAGGGCAGCATTAAATTACATGGGAGGCACAGTGAGGATTGTACCCCACAAGTTCCCACTGCTTGAAAGCTACCACTGCTCCACTGAAGAGACTGATATGGACTACGGCTACACCCTAGGACAAAGCAGTACAATCTTGTACTACTAAAAAAAAAAAACTTGATTGAAGAATCTTCTTTCTAACAACCTAAACTTTACCACTTCCTTGCTCTAACGTAGGCAAAAAGAATGACTGGGGTTGGAGGGAGAGGTGAAATTTAACATTTTTGCTGTGGTGCTCTTTGCCGCCTCCTGCTGGGAAGGAGTGATATTCCCAATAGTAATTAGATAATCCATGGACTCACCGTGTCATTAGAAAGAAAATATACGTGCATTTGTATGCATATATGTGATCGCTACATCAGTCTAAAAATAGCCTATGCCAGCTTTAGCTTAAATTATTTTCTTTCACGATGATGAGAGTCCACAAGCCCCCGTCGTACTTAGTTTTTGCTGGCAGTTTTTTTATTTGCACCTCTTACTTAGCTGTTTCTTTTTTCTCTGCTTGACTATATGTTAAACTGAGTAGTTGTTAGAGGTGGGGAGGGATTAAAAGCTATTGTTGTTGGGGTTCTTTGCCTCCTCTTTGTGGTGGGAATTCTATACCACATGTCAAAGTTTTTTGGAATCTCATCATCATATGAAAGAAATTTTGTTTTTGTGCTAGTCAATAAAGGTATCACTTATACAATTTGTTTGTTATTTTATTTTTCATTTAGCAAAACCACAAATTCTTTGTTAAAGGGACAGTCTACTCTAGAATTTGTATTATTTAAAAAGATAGATGATCCCTTTATTACCCATTACCCAGTTTTGCATAACCAACACGGTTATATTAATATGATTTTTACCTTGTATCTAAGCCTCTGCAGACTGCCCCCTTATTTCCGTTCTTTTGACAGACTTGCATTTTAGCCAATCAGTGCTCATTCCTAGGTAACTCCACGGGAGTAAGCACAATGTTATCTATATGCTAAACATGAACATAGCACTGTCTAGCTGTAAAAAAAAACCTGTCAAAATGCACTGAGATAAAAAGCAGCCTTCAACGGCTTAGAAATCAACATATGAGCCTAAATGGGTTTAGCCTTCAACAAAGTATACCAAGAGAACAAAGCAAATTTGAGGATAAAAGTAAATTGAAAAGTTTAAAAATACATGCCCTATCAGAATTATGAACGTTTAATTTTTAGCAATAGAGTTGCAAAAGCAAAAGAGTGGGACAAATATGTACTAAAAGTGGGGGAAAACTTACAATAAAATCTTAAAGTTTAGCAAGCAGTAAGAATAGGAATGAATGTAGACCCTACCATTACTCTAATAATTTCTCAGACATTACCAATTGATACCATCACATACTGTGGAAAAGCAAGCTAAAGAAAAAGGGATAATCAATGATCTTGCTGTATTATTATTACACACTCTTGCACATCATGAAATTAAAGCATAAACGTCTGCCACTAAATAAATCAGAGAGCAGTGTATTATAAAGGTAATGCATGAATTGTGGTTAGCTTGTACAGCATGGAGTGTTATCCAACAGTCAGTTATATCAGTGGTTCTTGTCTCTAAAGATCTGCATCTCATACCTCCTCTAGTTCCTTCCCCTTTTCGCATGGCACAGATGATTCTTCCTGACGCTCTAAGCATATATCAAGATCATGTACATGGGCTGGTTCTTCCGGTTCTTGCATGAACTGGGGTTTTTCTTTATGTTTTATCCACTGTTCATACACCTTTAACACCTTACGCATAGCAGCTGCCTCACAGATTGGTAATAGAAAAGCCTGTGGGGGGGAAAAAAATAAAAATTAATTTGTCACAGTGAACATCCAATTATTCTTATTTGATCCATGTAATAGCGAACACCAGTCAACTCTTCCATCCTCACCCCTTATTAAGTGCAAATGGAGACCAGCACTCTAGTGCTTAATAAAATTGATCACCAATAAAAGTTAGTCAGTATGCACAATCCCCAGGCTTCCCTCAGTGAAGCCAAACTTATGTAAATAGGAGAAACAATGGGATGGCACTCTACTTCATTTTTGCTGGATGTAAAACCTTTAATCACTGATATAAGAGATTTGTTTTCATTATTTCTCCTATCTTCACCCCTTATTCCAAATAATTCTGCACCACAGAATTGGGGAATGGACCCTAAACTAGGATATGAGCAAAGAAATAAAACAAAATCCTGCATTTGTATATTTATTTTACATAGCTGGGCTCTCCTAGCTAATACTAATAAATCAAATGGGTGATAAGTATATACCAATCCAAATATTGGGTGGGTAAAAAGAAATACAAGTGGTCTATACAACAATAGCTTTCAGGACCTGGGTGCAGCTGTCTTGAGTGCTGGTGAGCAACCAGAGGTGTGAGTTTTGTAGAGTCATAGGATGTGTACCCAGTCCAGTTTGAGAATGCAGTCCATTTCTGTGTTATGTATGTGCCTAGGGAAATTATAAAGGGCCTGTGTCACCTTCAGGATGGTTTTTATAAAGGGCCTGTGTCACCTTCAGGATGGTTTTTATAAAGGGCCTGTGTCACCTTCAGGATGGTTTTTATCCAAACCATCCTGAAGAAATAGAAGAATTCTAGGACTTCTAAAAGAATGCCAGCTGAACCCATATTCCATACACCAGGAAATAAAAGCCTTCAAAACCTTGTGATAATTTTTTCTGGTCACAGGAAAGACAAATTCGGAAAAACCTCTCTGCCTTAAAACTATGCGTTTAATCTCCAAGCCATCAAGTTTAGAGATTGATCAAATTTAGAGATTGGACATCTGCTTTCATTGCCATGGTTGTTGAGACTCTACTTGTAGAAAAAGATCTGGGCACCTTTCTTTAATTGATATTTCTTGACAACACATTGTAGTTTTATAGTGTCTCTGTGGAAAAAAACATTTTATGCTTAACTGATAAATTTCTTTCCGGAAATGGTGGGTCCAAGGCGCTCTCAATTACTGTTCGGAATATCACTTCTGGCCAGCAGGAGGAGGAAAAGAGCACCACAGCAAAGCTGTACACATTTCAAGAACGCTTCTCTTTTTATTTGGTCTGCAGATAATCTTGAGAGGTGGAACCTGCCCCTGGGGAGAAAGGTCTTGAATTCTAACTTGTAACCCTGGGATACTATGTCCACAGCCCAAGGATCTGGGACATCTTGTAACCATGCTAGAGAGAACTGAGAAAGTCTGCCCCCCCCACTTGATCCGATCCCGGATCAGGGGCAACCCTTTCATGCTGACTTAGACTCAGCTGCGGGCTTCTTAGATTGCTTCCCCTTGTTCCAAGACTGACTGGGTTTCCAAGAAGGTTTGGACTGATCCTGCTTGGCAGAGGAGAGGGAAGACTTACCTCTGAAGTTACGAAAGGAACGAAAATGACTAACGTCCTTTCAGTCTATTGTTAGCTTGTGGCAGAAAAGACCCTTTACCACCCGTGGTATCAGAAATAATTTATGCTAATCCAGGTCCAAAGAAGGTCTTACCCTTGTAAGGAATCACCAAAAGTTTAGACTTGGATGAAACATCCGCTGACCACGATTTCAGCCATAATGCTCTACGCGCCAATACAGCGAAACCAGGTATTTTGTCTCCTAACTTAATGACCTGCAAAGAAGCGTCGGTAATAAAGGAATTGGCTAGCTTAAGAGCCTTAATACTGTCCTGGATCTCCTCCAAGGGAGTCTCAGCCTGAAGAGACTTAGACAATGTGTCAAAGCAATAAGCCGCCGTGCTTGTCACGGTAGCAATACACACTGCAGGTTGCCATTGGAGACCTTGGTGAATATACATCTTTTTCAAGTAAGCCTCCAGCTTCTTGTCCATTGGATCCTTGGAAGAACAGATATCCTCAATAAGAATAGTGGTTCTCTTAGCGAGAGTAGAAATCGCACCTTCTACCTTGGGTACCGTCTGCCACAACTCCTTAATGGAGTCCACCACCGGAAACATCTTTTTAAAAACCGGAGACTAGAAAAAGGAATCCTAGGTCACTTCCATGTCTGTGCTTTAATTTCTGTAGCACGGTCTGGTACCGGAAACACCTCAACAGAGGAGGGAACGTTAAAATATCTATTTAAGGGGGCGTGTCCGGGCTTGGGCTGAAAATGGCCGCAAAACTGAGAGCTCTGGCAGATTAAATTACATTCCACCATGTAATTAACATAGTTTGATGCATCCAGCATAGAATCTTGGATCATATGAAAGAGGATAGTTTGCTGGTTAAGGCAATACCTTTATTGTGCAACTTCAGGGTCTCTCAGACCGGACTGCTGTAGTTTATTCTTGGCGGCCTTCACGGAGGGAATTCCTCAGCACCCCCCCCCCCCCAGGGAACCGGGTATATGGAGATATTTCCTAAATCTCCCTTTACATTACCTACAAGATTGAAAATGGAGGACATATTGGAGGCTATGCAGGGCTGGATGATCGATCTGGATCGCACAATACAAGCAAGATGCGACCGCCTTGTATCCCACATGGCCCTCATCCATACTAAGATGGAGGTATTCGGAAGCGGCAAAGAGGCGAACATGGAACACTCTGTGCTATGTGGCAATATGATTAATGACACAAGCCGGTGCATCGCTAAAGATGTGCCTGTTTGCGTGCAGCCGGGATCTTGTGTGAGTTCCTTACCTGCCTTGGGTCCTAACCGGGGGGATGCGGCCGGCTCTCTGGGGAGGGATCGAGGCGAGGTGCGAGAAGAGCTGATGACAGAGGAGGGCCTGAATGCTGCACTTGAGCTGCTGGCACCGGGACGTTTCTACTCACTGGACATGAGACTTTTGGTGCTGAAAGAAGGAGGTGGTTGGATTATGCACTCACCGCCCGTTAACCTGATACGGCTTGAAGAAGGAGTAGTTTCCTGGCTGCTCACAAGAGGTCAAGACACGAATGGAAATTGGGCCTTCCGGACCGGCATTGGGTAACTGGACATAGCCCCTGCTAGCATAGAGGGACAGTTGGTTAACTTTAGGTACCCGGTCTGGCCCTGAATAAAAGCTACCTATATATGATCACTGTGTTTCTTTCATTGGGACTAATGACGACTTTTTGGTCTGATGTGATTTTCGCAGCTATTTTACTCTCACTTATTTGACAGATCAGGGATGTGAGGTTGTGTGGTGTTTCATATTTCTTTAACCCTGCTCTATTAATACAAAATGTACAATGTGTTCCTTATTGAGTTGTAAATGGACTTTAGTGCCCAGCTTGCTGTGAATACCTGGAACTAAATTAGGATTGCATTTATTTTAGGCTTGTTCCCTTTAATGTATCAAATACAGAGAAAAAATATTAAGGTGGTGGGTCTGAGTCCATTATGACCCTTGGTGTTCAGGGGGGGACAACTCGTACCTCTAAACCAGTATTATTCTATATTTATTACTAAATCAAAGGGTTTTTAGAGGTTCTACTTATGTTCTTATGGTCTGTTGGTTTATACAAATAAGTGTCCCCCTGCAATAGTAACTAGAGTAATTGGTATATTATCCTCTAGGGTTGAAGTATATAGGTCTCACTACAGCTGGGAAATGAACACAGATATATGTCCTGATATAAATATATGTCCTGATATTACATTCCAATAGAAAATGGGTAATGCATATGGTTTAGTAGTGAACTGTATGCAGTATGTGGAGACTTTAATGTAGAAATGCATATATAGCAATATTTCATCCTTCTTTGAAGATCAGTAAAAACTACTAAGGAATTTTATGTACTTTTGTTATCTTCAGGATGGCATTTAGAAAATAAGACATACTGTATAGAATTTGTACTTTTAATTTTCTTGTTCTGTTGTGCATCTTATGGACATATAATGGCCTACTTTTTCCTAAGTTAGAGTTCCTATACGTAAACTAGGCCGCAGACTTAGCGCATGTTAATTTAGAAATTTGATGTCCAATTGAAAATCCCATGCACTTATGTGAAAATGAGGTAATGCTCATGGCTTGAAGCTATACACTTGGATTGAGTTAAGTCCAGAATCTTCAGATGTAAAGACATGCTTGTTTAATTCACCTTGTAAAATTTAATATTGTCAAATGGGCATGTTGCCATGCTATTGCTTTATGAAGTTTTTACTTTTGTTTGACATTTTACCTCAATAAAAATAAAAAAAATAAAAAAAACTTAATTTATGTAAGAACTTACCTGATAAATTCATTTCTTTCATATTAGCAAGAGTCCATGAGCTAGTGACGTATGGGATATACATTCCTACCAGGAGGGGCAAAGTTTCCCAAACCTCAAAATGCCTATAAATACACCCCTCACCACACCCACAATTCAGTTTAACGAATAGCCAAGAAGTGGGGTGATAAGAAAAAAGTGCGAAAGCATATAAAATAAGGAATTGGAATAATTGTGCTTTATACAAAAAAATCATAACCACCCCAAAAAAAGGGCGGGCCTCATGGACTCTTGCTAATATGAAAGAAATTAATTTATCAGGTAAGTTCTTACATAAATTATGTTTTCTTTCATGTAATTAGCAAGAGTCCATGAGCTAGTGACGTATGGGATAATGATTACCCAAGATGTGGATCTTTCCACACAAGAGTCACTAGAGAGGGAGGGATAAAATAAAGACAGCCAATTCCTGCTGAAAATAATCCACACCCAAAATAAAGTTTAACGAAAAACATAAGCAGAAGATTCAAACTGAAACCGCTGCCTGAAGTACTTTTCTACCAAAAACTGCTTCAGAAGAAGAAAATACATCAAAATGGTAGAATTTAGTAAAAGTATGCAAAGAGGACCAAGTTGCTGCTTTGCAAATCTGATCAACCGAAGCTTCATTCCTAAACGCCCAGGAAGTAGAAACTGACCTAGTAGAATGAGCTGTAATTCTCTGAGGCGGAGTTTTACCCGACTCAACATAGGCAAGATGAATTAAAGATTTCAACCAAGATGCCAAAGAAATGGCAGAAGCTTTCTGGCCTTTTCTAGAACCGGAAAAGATAACAAATAGACTAGAAGTCTTTCTGAAAGATTTAGTAGCTTCAACATAATATTTCAAAGCTCTAACAACATCCAAAGAATGCAACGATTTCTCCTTAGAATTCTTAGGATTAGGACATAATGAAGGAACCACAATTTCTCTACTAATGTTGTTGGAATTCACAACTTTAGGTAAAAATTCAAAAGAAGTTCGCAACACCGCCTTATCCTGATGAAAAATCAGAAAAGGAGACTCACAAGAAAGAGCAGATAATTCAGAAACTCTTCTGGCAGAAGAGATGGCCAAAAGGAACAAAACTTTCCAAGAAAGTAATTTAATGTCCAATGAATGCATAGGTTCAAACGGAGGAGCTTGAAGAGCCCCCAGAACCAAATTCAAACTCCAAGGAGGAGAAATTGACTTAATGACAGGTTTTATACGAACCAAAGCTTGTACAAAACAATGAATATCAGGAAGAATAGCAATCTTTCTGTGAAAAAGAACAGAAAGAGCAGAGATTTGTCCTTTCAAGGAACTTGCGGACAAACCTTTATCTAAACCATCCTGAAGAAACTGTAAAATTCTCGTAATTCTAAAAGAATGCCAAGAAAAATGATGTGAAATACACCAAGAAATATAAGTCTTCCAGACTCTATAATATATCTCTCTAGATACAGATTTACGAGCCTGTAACATAGTATTAATCACAGCGTCAGAGAAACCTCTTTGACGAAGAATCAAGCGTTCAATCTCCATACCTTTTAATTTAAGGATTTCAGATCCTGATGGAAAAAAGGACCTTGTGACAGAAGGTCTGGTCTTAACGGAAGAGTCCACGGTTGGCAAGAGGCCATCCGGACAAGATCCGCATACCAAAACCTGTGAGGCCATGCCGGAGCTACCAGCAGAACAAACGAGCATTCCTTCAGATTCTTGGAGATTACTCTTGGAAGAAGAACTAGAGGCGGAAAGATATAGGCAGGATGATACTTCCAAGGAAGTGATAATGCATCCACTGCCTCCGCCCGAGGATCCCGGGATCTGGACAGATACCTGGGAAGTTTCTTGTTTAGATGGGACGCCATCAAATCTATTTCTGGAAGTTCCCACATTTGAACGATCTGAAGAAATACCTCTGGGTGAAGAGACCATTCGCCCGGATGCAACGTTTGGCGACTGAGATAATCCGCTTCCCAATTGTCTACACCTGGGATATGAACCGCAGAGATTAGACAGGAGCTGGATTCCGCCCAAACCAAAATTCGAGATACTTCTTTCATAGCCAGAGGACTGTGAGTTCCTCCTTGATGATTGATGTATGCCACAGTTGTGACATTGTCTGTCTGAAAACAAATGAACGATTCTCTCTTCAGAAGAGGCCAAAACTGAAGAGCTCTGAAAATTGCACGGAGTTCCAAAATATTGATCGGTAATCTCACCTCCTGAGATTCCCAAACTCCTTGTGCCGTCAGAGATCCCCACACAGCTCCCCAACCTGTGAGAATTGCATCTGTTGAAATTACAGTCCAGGTCGGAAGCACAAAAGAAGCCCCCTGAATTAAACGATGGTGATCTGTCCACCACGTTAGAGAGTGTCGAACAATCGGTTTTAAAGATATTAATTGAGATATCTTTGTGTAATCCTTGCACCACTGATTCAGCATACAGAGCTGAAGAGGTCGCATGTGAAAACGAGCAAAGGGGATCGCGTCCGATGCAGCAGTCATAAGACCTAGAATTTCCATGCAAAAGGCTACCGAAGGGAATGATTGTGACTGAAGGTTTCGACAAGCTGCCATCAGTTTTAGACGCCTCTTGTCTGTTAAAGACAGAGTCATGGACACTGAATCTATTTGGAAACCCAGAAAGGTTACCCTTGTCTGAGGAATCAATGAACTTTTTGGTAAATTGATCCTCCAACCATGATCTTGAAGAAACAACACAAGTCGATTCGTATGAAATTCTGCTAAATGTAAAGACTGAGCAAGTACCAAGATATCGTCCAAATAAGGAAATACCACAATACCCTGTTCTCTGATTACAGACAGAAGGGCACCGAGAACCTTTGTAAAAATTCTTGGAGCTGTAGCAAGGCCAAACGGCAGAGCCACAAACTGGTAATGCTTGTCCAGAAAAGAGAATCTCAGGAACCGATAATGATCCGGATGAATCGGAATATGCAGATATGCATCCTGTAAATCTATTGTGGACATATAATTCCCTTGCTGAACAAAAGGCAAGATAGTCCTTACAGTTACCATCTTGAACGTTGGTATCCTTACCTAACGATTCAATATTTTTAGATCCAGAACTGGTCTGAAGGAATTCTCCTTCTTTGGTACAATGAAGAGATTTGAATAAAACCCCATCCCCTGTTCCTGAACTGGAACTGGCATAATTACTCCAGTCAACTCTAGATCTGAAACACAATTCAGAAATGCTTGAGCTTTTACTGGATTTACTGGGACACGGGAAAGAAAAAATCTCTTTGCAGGAGGTCTCACCTTGAAACCAATTCTGTACCCTTCTGAAACAATGTTCTGAATCCAAAGATTGTGAACAGAATTGATCCAAATTTCTTTGAACAAACGTAACCTGCCTCCTACCAGCTGAGCTAGAATGAGGGCCGCACCTTCATGTGGACTTAGAAGCAGGCTTTGCCTTTCTGGCTGGCTTGGATTTATTCCAGATTGGAGATGGTTTCCAAACTGAAACTGCTCCTGAGGATGAAGGATCAGGTTTTTGTTCTTTGTTGAAACGAAAGGAACGAAAACGATTATTAGCTCTGTTTTTACCCTTAGATTTTTTATCCTGTGGTAAAAAAGTTCCTTTCCCACCAGTAACAGTTGAAATAATAGAATCCAACTGAGAACCAAATAATTTGTTACCCTGGAAAGAAATGGAAAGTAGAGTTGATTTAGAAGCCATATCAGCATTCCAAGTTTTAAGCCATAAAGCTCTTCTAGCTAAAATAGCTAGAGACATAAACCTGACATCAACCCTGATAATATCAAAGATGGCATCACAGATAAAATTATTAGCATGCTGAAGAAGAATAATAATATCATGAGAATCATGATGTGTTACTTGTTGCGCTAAGGTTTCCAACCAAAAAGTTGAAGCTGCAGCAACATCAGCCAAAGATATAGCAGGTCTAAGAAGATTACCTGAACACAGATAAGCTTTTCTTAGAAAGGATTCAATTTTCCTATCTAAAGGATCCTTAAACGAAGTACCATCTGACGTAGGAATAGTAGTACGTTTAGCAAGGGTAGAAATAGCCCCATCAACTTTAGGGATTTTGTCCCAAAATTCTAATCTGTCAGACGGCACAGGATATAATTGCTTAAAACGTTTAGAAGGAGTAAATGAATTACCCAATTTATCCCATTCTTTGGAAATTACTGCAGAAATAGCATTAGGAACAGGAAAAACTTCTGGAATAACCACAGGAGATTTAAATACCTTATCCAAACGTTTAGAATTAGTATCAAGAGGACCAGAATCCTCTATTTCTAAAGCAATTAGAACTTCTTTAAGTAAAGAACGAATAAATTCCATTTTAAATAAATATGAAGATTTATCAGCATCAACCTCTGAGACAGAATCCTCTGAACCAGAAGAGTCATCAGAATCAGAATGATGATGTTCATTTAAAAATTCATCTGTAGGGAGAGAAGTTTTAAAAGATTTTTTACGTTTACTAGAAGGAGAAATAACAGACATAGCCTTCTTTATGGATTCAGAAACAAAATCGCTTATGTCATCAGGAACATTCTGCACCTTAGATGTTGAAGGAACTGCAACAGGCAATGGTACTTTACTAAAGGAAATATTATCTGCATTAACAAGTTTGTCATGACAATCAATACAAACAACAGCTGGAGGAATAGCTACCAAAAGTTTACAGCAGATACACTTAGCTTTGGTAGATCCAGCACTAGACAGCGATTTTCCTGTAGTATCTTCTGACTCAGATGCAACGTGAGACATCTTGCAATATGTAAGAGAAAAAACAACAACATATAAAGCAAAATTGATCAAATTCCTTAAATGACAGTTTCAGGAATGGGAAAAAATGCCAAAGAACAAGCTTCTAGCAACCAGAAGCAATGAAAAATGAGACTGAAATAATGTGGAGACAAAAGCGACGCCCATATTTTTTAGCGCCAAATAAGACGCCCACATTATTTGGCGCCTAAATGCTTTTTGGCGCCAAAAATGACGCCACATCCGGAACGCCGACATTTTTGGCGCAAAATAACGTCAAAATATGACGCAACTTCCGGCGACACGTATGACGCCGGAAACGGAAAATAATTTTTGCGCCAAAAAAGTCTGCGCCAAGAATGACGCAATAAAATGAAGCATTTTCAGCCCCCGCGAGCCTAACAGCCCACAGGGAAAAAAAGTCAAATTTTTGAAGGTAAGAAAAAATGATTAAATCAAATGCATTATCCCAAATATGAAACTGACTGTCTGAAAAATAAGGAAAGTTGAACATTCTGAGTCAAGGCAAATAAATGTTTGAATACATATATTTAGAACTTTATAAACAAAGTGCCCAACCATAGCTTAGAGTGTCACAGAAAATAAGATTTACTTACCCCAGGACACTCATCTACATGTTTGTAGAAAGCCAAACCAGTACTGAAACGATAATCAGCAGAGGTAATGGTATATATAAGAGTATATCGTCGATCTGAAAAGGGAGGTAAGAGATGAATCTCTACGACCGATAACAGAGAACCTATGAAATAGACCCCTTAGAAGGAGATCACTGCATTCAAACAGGCAATACTCTCCTCACATCCCTCTGACATTCACTGCCCGCTGAGAGGAAAACCGGGCTCCAACTTGCTGCGGAGCGCATATCAACGTAGAATCTAGCACAAACTTACTTCACCACCTCCATCGGAGGCAAAGTTTGTAAAAACTGAATTGTGGGTGTGGTGAGGGGTGTATTTATAGGCATTTTGAGGTTTGGGAAACTTTGCCCCTCCTGGTAGGAATGTATATCCCATACGTCACTAGCTCATGGACTCTTGCTAATTACATGAAAGAAATAAAAAATATCTATTTAATTGACTAGATTTCTTAGGGTTGATGACAGGAACATCGAAGTCGTCCAGCGTAGCCAAAACCTCCTTTAATAAAACAGAAGGAGGAATTATACTATTCGAATCTTAGATTTCACCCTCAGAGGCTACCGACGTATCTTCCTGTTCAGACCTATGAGAAAGAGCAACCTGGTTAGCCGTGGCTGGATCAAAAACATTACTATCCAATTCCCTACACTTCCTCTTGTGTCTTCCCTGTAGCATGGGAATGGCACCTAATGCTTCAGATACCGCAGAAGATACTTGAGCAGCAATTTCTGCTTGCAAATAGATTCCTCCAGGAGATTGTGAGGAACCGCAGGGCACTGCATGTGACTTTTAAAGCTTGGGACGTTTAAGGAGAAAGCTGCGGCATTGCCTGAACAGCATCAACCTGGGAGAGTGGTGGCTCAGGAACAAAAACATAATTTATGCTTACCTGATAAATTTATTACTCTTGTAGTGTGTTCAGTCCACGGGTCATCCATTACTTATGGGATATATTCTCCTTCCCAACAGGAAGTTGCAAGAGGATCACCCAAGCAGAGCTGCTATATAGCTCCTCCCCTCACATGTCATATCCAGTCATTCGACCGAAACAAGACAAGAAAGGAGAAACTATAGGGTGCAGTGGTGACTGGAGTTTTAATTAAAATTTAGAACTGCCTCAAAAAAAGACAGGGCGGGCCGTGGACTGAACACACTGCAAGAGAAATAAATTTATCAGGTAAGCATAAATTATGTTTTCTCTTGTTAAGTGTGTTCAGTCCACGGGTCATCCATTACTTATGGGATACCAATACCAAAGCTAAAGTACACGGATGATGGGAGGGACAAGGCAGGAACATTTAAACAGAAGGAACCACTGCCTGTAGAACCTTTCTCCCAAAAACAGCCTCCGAAGAAGCAAAAGTGTCAAATTTGTAAAATTTTGAAAAGGTATGAAGTGAAGACCAAGTTGCAGCCTTGCAAATCTGTTCAACAGAGGCCTCATTCTTAAAGGCCCAGGTGGAAGCCACAGCTCTAGTGGAATGAGCTGTAATTCTTTCAGGGGGCTGCTGTCCAGCAGTCTCATAGGCTAAACGTATTATGCTACGAAGCCAAAAAGAGAGAGAGGTGGCCGAAGCCTTTTGTCCTCTCCTCTGTCCAGAATAAACGACAAACAGAGAAGAAGTTTGCCGAAAATCTTTAGTTGCCTGTAAGTAGAACTTCAGGGCACGGACTACGTCCAGATTATGCAAAAGACGTTCCTTCTTTGAAGAAGGATTAGGACATAATGATGGAACAACAATCTCTTGATTGATATTCCTGTTAGAAACTACCTTAGGTAAAAACCCAGGTTTAGTACGCAGAACTACCTTGTCTGAATGAAAAATCAGATAAGGAGAATCACAATGTAAGGCAGATAACTCAGAGACTCTTCGAGCCGAGGAAATAGCCATCAAAAACAGAACTTTCCAAGATAACAGCTTAATATCAATGGAATGAAGGGGTTCAAACGGAACACCTTGAAGAACTTTAAGAACTAAGTTTAAGCTCCACGGCGGAGCAACAATCTTAAGCACAGGCTTAATCCTAGCTAAAGCCTGACAAAAAGCCTGAACGTCTGGAACTTCTGCCAGACGTTTGTGTAAAAGAATAGACAGAGCAGAAATCTGTCCCTTTAACGAACTAGCAGATAAACCCTTTTCTAAACCCTCTTGTAGAAAAGACAATATCCTAGGAATCCTAACCTTACTCCATGAGTAACTCTTGGATTCACACCAATATAAATATTTACGCCATATCTTATGGTAAATTTTTCTGGTAACAGGTTTCCGAGCCTGTATTAATGTATCAATAACCGACTCCGAAAAACCACGCTTTGATAGAATCAAGCGTTCAATCTCCATGCAGTCAGCCTCAGAGAAATTAGGCTTGGATGGTTGAAAGGACCCTGAATTAGAAGGTCCTGCCTCAGAGGCAGAGACCATGGTGGACGGGACGACATGTCCACTAGGTCTGCATACCAGGTCCTGCGTGGCCACGCAGGCGCTATCAGAATCACCAATGCTCTCTCCTGTTTGATCTTGGCAATCAGTCGAGGCAGCAACGGAAACGGTGGAAACACATAAGCCATGTTGAAAACCCAAGGGGCTGCAAGTGCATCTATCAGCACCGCTCCCGGGTCCCTGGACCTGGATCCGTAACAAGGAAGCTTGGCGTTCTGGCGAGATGCCATGAGATCCAGTTCCGGTTCGCCCCAACGAAGAATCAGTTGGGCAAAGACCTCCGGGTGAAGTTCCCACTCCCCCGGATGAAAGGTCTGGCGACTTAGAAAGTCCGCCTCCCAGTTCTCCACGCCTGGGATGTAGATCGCTGACAGGTGGCAAGAGTGAGACTCTGCCCAGCGAAATTATCTTCGAGACTTCTAACATCGCTAGGGAACTCCTGGTTCCCCCTTGATGGTTGATGTAAGCCACAGTCGTGATGTTGTCCGACTGAAATCTGATGAACCTCAGAGTTGCTAACTGAGGCCAAGCTAGAAGAGCATTGAATATTGCTCTTAATTCCAGAATGTTTATTGGGAGGAGTTTCTCCTCCTGAGTCCACGATCCCTGAGCCTTCAGGGAGTTCCAGACTGCGCCCCAGCCTAGTAGGCTGGCATCTGTTGTTACAATCGTCCAATCTGGCCTGCGAAAGGTTATTCCTTCGGACAGATGGACCCGAGACAACCACCAGAGAAGAGAATCTCTGGCCTCCTGGTCCAGATTCAGTAGAGGGGACAGATCTGAGTAATCCCCATTCCACTGACTTAGCATGCATAATTGCAGCGGTCTGAGATGCAGGCGCGCAAATGGCACTATGTCCATTGCCGCGACCATTAAGCCGATTACTTCCATGCACTGAGCTACTGATGGGCTTGGAATGGAATGAAGGACACGGCAAGCATTTAGAATTTTTGATAACCTGGACTCCGTCAGGTAAATCTTCATCTCTACAGAATCTATAAGAGTCCCTAGAAAGGGAACCCTTGTGAGTGGTAATAGAGAACTCTTTTCCATGTTCACTTTCCACCCATGCGACCTCAGAAAAGCTAGAACTATCTCTGTATGAGAACTTGCATTTTGAAAACTTGACGCTTGTATCAGAATGTCGTCTAGATACGGAGCCACCGCTATGCCTCGCGGTCTTAGTACCGCCAGAAGTGAGCCCAGAACCTTTGTAAAAATTCTCGGGGCCGTAGCTAACCCGAAGGGAAGAGCTACAAACTGGTAATGCCTGTCTAGAAAGGCAAATCTTAGGTACCGATAATGATCTTTGTGAATCGGTATGTGAAGGTAGGCATCCTTTAAGTCCACTGTGGTCATATACTGACCCTCTTGGATCATGGGTAGGATGGTTCGAATAGTTTCCATTTTGAACGATGGAACCCTTAGGAACTTGTTTAAGATCTTTAGGTCTAAGATTGGTCTGAAGGTTCCCTCTTTTTTGGGAACCACAAACAGATTTGAGTAAAAACCTTGCCCTTGTTCCGTCCGCGGAACTGGGTGGATCACTCCCATTACTAAGAGGTCTTGTACACATTGTAGAAATGTCTCTTTCTTTATTAGGTTTGTTGATAACCTTGACAGGTGAAATCTCCCTTGTGGAGGAGAAGTTTTGAAGTCCAGAAGGTATCCCCTGAGATATGATCTCCCGCGTCCAGGGATCCTGGACATCTCTTGCCCAAGTCTGGGCGAAGAGAGAAAGTCTGCCCCCCACTAGATCCGTTTCCGGATAGGGGGCCCTTTCTTCATGCTGTCTTAGGGGCAGAAGTAGGCTTTCTGGCCTGCTTGCCCTTGTTCCAGGACTGGTTGCCTTTCCAACCCTGTCTGTAACGAGCAGCAGTTCCTTCCTGTTTTGGAGCGGAGGAAGTTGATGCTGCTCCTGCCTTGAAATTACGAAAGGCACGAAAATTAGACTGTTTGGCCTTTGATTTGGCCCTGTCCTGAGGAAGGGTGTGACCCTTACCTCCAGAAATGTCAGCAATAATTTCTTTCAAGACGGGCCCGAATAAGAAGTCACGTCTGCTGACCAGGATTTAAGCCATAGCGCTCTGCGCGCCTGGATGGCGAATCCGGAGTTCTTAGCCGTTAGTTTGGTTAAATGCACAACCGCATCCTAAACAAACGCATTAGCTAGCTTAAGTGCTTTAAGCTTGTTCATAATCTCATCCAATGGTGCTGTGCGAATAGCCTCTTCCAGAGACTCAAACCAGAATGCCGCCACAGCAGTGACGGGCGCAATGCATGCAAGGGGCTGTAATATAAAACCTTGTTGAACAAACATTTTCTTAAGGTAATCTTCTAATTTTTTATCCATTGGATCTGAGAAAGCACAACTATCCTCCACCGGGATAGTGGTACGCTTAGCTAAAGTAGAAACTGCTCCCTCCACCTTAGGGACCGTCTGCCATAAGTCTCGTGTGGTAGCGTCTATTGGGAACATTTTTCTAAATATCGGAGGAGGGGAAAAAGGCACACCGGGTCTATCCCACTCCTTGTTAATAATCTCTGTAAGCCTTTTAGGTATAGGAAAAACGTCAGTACACACCGGTACCGCAAAGTATTTATCCAGCCTACATAATTTCTCTGGGATTGCAACAGTGTCACAATCATTCAGAGCCGCTAACACCTCCCCTAGCAATACACGGAGGTTCTCAAGCTTAAATCTAAAATTTGAAATTTCTGAATCCGGTCTCCCTGGATCAGATCCGTCACCCATAGAATGAAGCTCTCCGTCCTCATGTTCTGCAAATTGTGACGCAGTATCGGACATGGCTCTCGTGTCATCAGCGCGCTCTGTCCTTAACCCAGAGCTATCGCGCTTGCCTCTTAACTCAGGCAAGTTAGATAATACTTCTGTCATAACATTAGCCATATCTTGCAAAGTGATTAGTAAGGGCCTTGATGTACTTGGCGCCACAATATCACGCACCTCCTGAGCGGGAGGCGAAGGTACTGACATGTGAGGAGAGTTAGCCGGCATAACTTCCCCCTCGTTGTCTGGTGATAATTTCTTTACCGGTAAAGACTGACTTTTATTTAAAGTAACATCAATACAATTGGTACACATATTTCTATTGGGCTCCACATTGGCTTTTAAACATAATGAACAAGCAGATTCATCTGTATCAGACATGTTTAAACAGACTAGCAATGAGGCTAGCAAGCTTGGAAAATACTTTCAATAAATTTACAAGCAATATAAAAAACGCTGCTGCGCTTTTTTAAAAACACAAAAAAAAAACTGTCACAGTTGAAATAACAATGAACTAATTCAGTTATAGCAACCAAATTTTAACAGTAAATGTATGAAATTAGCAGAGGATTGCACCCACTAGCAAAAGGATGATTTAACCCCTTAATACCCAAAACGGATAATCAATTCAACAGTAAACATTTTTATCACAGTCAAACACACTGTCACAGGTCTGCTGTGACTGATTACCTCCCTCAAAAATAAATTTTGAAGACCCCTGAGCTCTCTGGAGACGTCCTGGATCAAGGAGGAAGAAGCAGGAAGACTGTGATTGAATTTTAACTGCGCAACAAGGCGCTAAAAAAAGGCCCCTCCCACTCATATTACAACAGTGGGAGACCTGATATAACGGTTTCTATGCAGAAATATACGTTAGCCATGTGGAAAAAAATCATGCCCCAAAAGATTTATCACCAAGTACCTCACAAAACGATTAACATGCCAGTAAACGTTTTAAAAACAAACATTTCAAGTGTTATTAAAGTTATCACTAAGCCTGCTACCAGTCGCTTCTACTGCAGTTAAGGCTCATACATTATTTCAGTATTAACATTATTTTCTCGGTCAAATTCCATTCCTTAGAAAATAACTCTACTGCGCATACATTTATCAGCCTGATACCAGTCGCTACTACTGCATTTAAGGCTGTACTTACATCATATGGGTATCAGCAGTGTTTTCTTAGTCAATTCCATTCCTTAGAAAATATTTTACTGCACATACCTCATTTGCAGGTGACCCCGCATGCTATTCCCTTCTCTGAAGTTACCCCACTCCTCAGAATGTACGAGAACAGCCAGTGGATCTTAGTTACGTCTGCTAAGATCATAGAAAACGCAGGCAGATTCTTCTTCTAAATACTGCCTGAGAGAAAAAACAGCACACTCCGGTGCCATTTAAAATAACAAACTTTTGATTGAAGAATAATTAAGTAAAACACTCCTAACTCCTCCTTCTTTGTTGAGAGTTGCAAGAGAATGACTGGATATGACATGTGAGGGGAGGAGCTATATAGCAGCTCTGCTTGGGTGATCCTCTTGCAACTTCCTGTTGGGAAGGAGAATATATCCCATAAGTAATGGATGACCCGTGGACTGAACACACTTAACAAGAGAAAAGTCTATCTTTATACATCAATGCTCTTTCAATACAAGAACAACTTAAAGGGCAAAGGAGGTTCAACTTGGTTTTCTTAACAAAGCTTGCATTCAACAGAGGGCACAAGCTCCAGGTCCATATTGCAAACAAAATTAACAATACAGCAAAAATAAATATATATATTTTTTTTTCTTCAAGAAAATCAGTTCAAAAAATAACTAAGGGCTGTATAAACTTAAAAAAAACAAAAACAATGTATGTTTTAATTATCGATGTAAGGACTTGCCACAGCAATTCAGACCTCCTTTCAGATGGAGGATATAGACAGGGACTAACCACAAAACACCTCTACACCTCAGCACTATCACTGAGGTGCCTACCTGCTCCCTCTGCACTCCGGACAAATACAGCGACTCTTGCTCTCCTCTGTTAGTTTCCGGATGATTAACTGCAGAGACCAGAAAGAAGACTTCTATAAGCTGTGCAACAAAAACGTGTGCTTTAGAGTAAAAATACCGCCACAGCAAACAGATTCGCCCTCTCCTCTTACGTCAGAGGCGATCCTGGCGGCCATTAGGGATTAACGATTCAAAATGTAATCTTTCCCCATGAGTACCACAAAGCACCCACTTGTTTCCCAACCGGACTTATATGCAATAAAAAATAACCTACTGAATCACTCCCTATCACAACCCACAGTACCTGCTCCCTGCCGTTATGAGTCCTGTTCCAAAAACTTAGGACTGCAGCCACAATCATAAAGTGCAGATTTATATATCTTCTGTGCTTTTAGTGCCCGTGTTTAAGAAAAAAAATGGCACTTACCTGCACCTCTGGCTGTCCAGCAGGAGGACAGCTCACCCGGCATGAAAGGAAGCTACTTCTTACAGAGACCTGTGAAAATAAGAAAGGACAGAGTAAACCTACTACAGCTTTTTATACAAGGGAAGCAATCTGTTAAGAAAACTGTTTAAAAGCTACCACTGCCCTACTGAAGAGACTAACGTGGAGTATAGCTAAACCCAGTCTTGAGAGGAAAGATCAAAGCAAACCTACTCTGGCTTTCAAAATAATAAAAACAGAATTTATGTTTACCTGATAAATTACTTTCTCCAACGGTGTGTCCGGTCCACGGCGTCATCCTTACTTGTGGGATATTCTCTTCCCCAACAGGAAATGGCAAAGAGCCCAGCAAAGCTGGTCACATGATCCCTCCTAGGCTCCGCCTACCCCAGTCATTCGACCGACGTTAAGGAGGAATATTTGCATAGGAGAAACCATATGTTACCGTGGTGACTGTAGTTAAAGAAAATAAATTATCAGACCTGATTAAAAAAACCAGGGCGGGCCGTGGACCGGACACACCGTTGGAGAAAGTAATTTATCAGGTAAACATAA